>NC_079214.1:38430963-38690981 GCF_029633865.1 Lampris incognitus
CTTATTGTCATCAAAAACAATGTGCAGGCACATAGTAAAAATGAAATGATTTGTATCCAACCCTGAATATGGATCAATGCCACCCCCCCATACTTTCACCCAGGAGTCAGAATTCTGACCATCAGCACACTCACATGCACATACATGTCTTCTCCTGGCTCGCCACCTTGCTGTGGTGGAGAAGCTTGCGTGAACCAATGACCCCAAGCGCTATGCCGTCTGGAGCTTGGCTCCTGGTAGGATCACCCAAGGCCAAGGTGGATAGGTCAAGGGGGAGGTTCCAGACGAAGCGTGATTCAACAAAGACCTCAATGGCAGAACTGGCAGAATATGTCTCCAGGTCACAATGGCGGTGAAGGCGGATGAAGGCTACAACAGAGGGTGGTCTCCAATCGTCTTGGTTCTCCATGCCATTGGACTCTGGCCACCCCCTGCCAAGGACCGTGTGGTGGCCGTAGGTGCATCAGTCACTCCACATAAAAAGCTGTCATGGGCAGGCGTCCTCACATTATGCAGCTCCAGGATCAGCCTCTACGGCCCACCTGAGAACTCAGTGGGACCCAGAGGGAGGACGGTCATACTCGACCCTGAGTGACCGCTGATGATGACGTCTATGTACATTCATTCACATGGCCTTCACCCCAACAAGGGTTCGTATTTAGCTACACAGGCTATTGGAGCCTATGTAGATAAATACTTGTCTTTTTTTCCTACCCAATAACTTTCATGTCATGAGCATTGTACTGCTATTTTCATGCACACAATGGGCTGTATAACTAGAGTTTATTTGATTGATTGATGAAGTAGGGATTCATAGAAATTATTTATACTCATAATAGCACAGGTGTGATTGTTTTGTTTGCTCCGTCTGTGTGCAGGTTTATGTGCTGTCAACCGTTTGGTGTATGTGTGCGAGTTGTGGTGCCTATAGCTGTCAGCCTTATCTCCCCTGCACTCGCCAGTTCACACAGCCCCCACAATGTCCAACAAACACCAGAGTTCAGACCATTCTACCGTTGGCTGTTTTAGATCAGATCTAGAATGTTTAGAAAAGTAGCCGTCAGCTTCTCACGGCCCCAACAAACTGCAACAAACAACTGTTTTTGCTGCATTAGTTGGTCTTTGGAAATCAGGAATAAGGAACATTTATTTCAGCCCACAGCAGTGCAACACAATGACAAAAACGCATATCCAAAACCTACAAGAACACATATATATAAACTACAAAAAAAACAACTACAAAAACTACAAAAAACAAAAACAAAACAACATATATCCAACATATTAAAATAAATAAATAAATAAAAAATCACTGTCCAAGAGAGCGAAGACAAGCCAGGACGACTGCCGGAACTGCCGATCTGCATGGGCTAGCAGTTAGCTTTGCCTGCCCCGCTTCCACGTCCTGTCAAACTGCCCTCTGTGTTTCCTCTTCGGGCGCAGCTCTGGGGAGGGCCGTGGTCCTTGGGCCCAATGGATGCAGCAAACCAGGCTCTCCCAGCCGATCCAGCACCAGCTCTCCCAGCCACCACACCTCCCCGCACTCCACATGATGACATCAAAAATAGAGTCAATGCCCGGCAAGGCCGCCGCCAGACCACCCTCGGTGTTATTGGAACTGCCGGTCTGCATGGGATGATCTTTTGCACACATTGCTCCTCTAATTGTTAAGCTTACAAGTTGTTATCTGGATTCAAAGGCAAAGATGGAATAGAATGTGGGTAAAGCCCTGGTTGTTGAGATGTGCTATGCAGGGAGCTTAACTAAATGTACTATGTTATGAACTCCACAGTCTGAGGATCAACCAATCAATCAAGTTGCATGAACCCATACTTACCAAAATTTTGCTCACTTTGCCCCAAAACAATTTCACAACCTCCTTCAGATTGCGACTCCGTTGATTCAAAGACAAAACACAAATCTCAGGGATGCCATATCCCCAGGTGAATGTCTAATGATTACTCTTCACTTCTTGGTTATAACACTTTTTATTTGGCCAACAAAATATCTTGGGTCTAATGACAAGTTAGTTTTTGATTTTACGTTTGCAGCATTTTATCTATAATATGACACATGTTCCACATATACTACTACTACCACTTTTGGCTGCTCCCGTTAGGGGTCGCAACAGCAGATTATCCGTTTCCATCTCTTCCTGTCCTCTGCGTCTCCCTCCGTCACACAGCCATACTGAGGTTATTTCATTTAACTCTTTCTTTTCACAGGAGACTCTTCTCGGACCCGGCACTATCTGTTTCGCTTACAATGCTCAGCAAAAAACAGGGTTTGTCTCTGAAACCTGCAGAGCCATCCACCAGGTTGTTTCTTACCAGGAAAAAAAAGCCTTTTCATTTGAAATGAAAATCAAATCACTATTGTGTTTTAATTCCTTTATGTTCTCCCCATGCCTGCGTGGGTTTCCTCTGGATGCTCCGGTATCCTCCCGTCATCAAAAAAGACATGTGCAGTTAGGGTTAATATTCCTGTATGTGCCCCTGACCAAGGTCATGGAAATAATTGGAGTTGGTCCCCAGGCACTGCAACTGTCCACTGCTCCTATACAATAAAATCGGTTAAATGCAGGGAACAAATTCATTGTAAGAATACAACTCGTAAGAATAGTGTTGAATAAAGTGGCTTTTGTGGCTTTAATTTCTGTTTCTGAAAACAACAGAACAACAAAATAACCATAATTTTTAATAGCCTGCACATTGCAATACATTGTATCAATGTGCTATTCCCTATACCTTCATATCACTTCACCTAGCACTCTTATGCTCATTCAGCTGTTGAAATAGTTGCTTGCAACAGCCTAGTTTGTTATATGGATGTGAGGATTTTTTTTAGAGATACTCTGTAATGGTTTTGCATTTAGGCATCAAACAGAGTATTTATGATGGAAATAATAATATTTAGCAAGACACGTTGCTTTGGGATGTGAGTGGCCATCGGATCTGAACATCAGTGTAAGGGCTAGTATGGCATTTGTAGGCCCATGTCTATCTGTGGTGTAAGATTCTTTGGTTGGGTCTTACATTTTTCTGTAGTATGTGTCGTATATAGCCTGTACTTTGGCTATAGGTTCATATAGACCTGTGGTCTTTATACCCATAGTAAATTTCACTTTTTTTTACATGTAAAGTGGGGGGAGGGGGGCACTTCCAAGTGTGATCACCCTAGGGCACCACACTGTGTTAATCCGAGCCTGCTGACAGTACACTGATATGTTGTCTGCCCATGGTGTCTGCTGCTTCTGTGGGTGGTGTTTGGCCAGAGCTTTTAGTGTATCATTTATTGCTGCAAGGATGGCATGGTCTTGGGAATGAGCAGCATCACTTAGGATCACTTTCTTTCTTTTCCTCGGTGGCTCTAATGCAGGGAGCTTCTCCTGGTCTTGTTCCTCCTCTCCATCCTCTGGATCATCTGTACCCTTTAAGTCAGGGGGAGTGGTGGGCTCATTGCACAAACTGTCCAATAACAATATTAGGAATGACATGTGTTTACATTTATGAAGCCTAGTTAGTTATTAAGCATGAGCATTAGCTATAAAGAGTGGAATGGTCAGGATGCAAGGAGTGGAGGTGACGAAGGCATACGAGTTTAAATATTTGGGGTCAACTGTCCAAAGTAACGGGGAGTGCAGGAGAGAGGTGAAGAAGAGAGTGCAGGCAGGGTGGAGTGGGTGGAGAAGAGTGTCAGGAGTGATTTGCGACAGAAGGGTACCAGCAAGAGTTAAAGGGAAGGTTTACAAGATGGTTGTGAGTCCAGCTATGTTATATGGTTTGGTGACAGTGACACTGACAAAAAGACAGGAGGTGGAGCTGGAGGTGGCAGAGTTGAAGATGCTAAGATTTTCACTGGGAGTAACAAAGAAGTACAGGATTAGGAATGATTATACTAGAGGGACCGCTCAGGTTGGATGGTTTGGAGACAAAGCAAGAGAGGCAAGATTGAGATGGCTTGGACATGTGTGGAGCAGAGATGCTGGGTATATTGGGAGAAGGGTGCTGAATATGGAGCTGCCAGAGAAGAGGAAAAGAGGAAGGCCAAAGAGGAGGTTTATGGATGTGGTGAGGGAAGCCATGCAGGTGGCTAGTATGACAGAGGGAGATGCAGAAGACAGGAAGAAATGGAAACGGATGATCCGCTGTGGCGACCCCTAATGGGAGCAGCCAAAAGTAGTAGTAGTAGTAGTAGTGGATTAGCTATTGAGAGATGAAAGTACAGTTCTGATTACTTTTGACTGTTCATTTTGTTTTTCGGTACCCTACATCAACAGAGGAGTGGCAACAGGTTACCCAAGGGTTTCAACAAGTCACCATGTTTCCAAACTGTTTAGGAGCTTTGGATGATGGCAAACACATTAAGATTAAATCCCCACCTCGTATTGGAGCACAGTTTTATAATTATAAACATTTTAACTCAATAGTTTTAATGACATTAGTAGACAGCAGCTACAAATTCCAATTTGTTGATGTCGGATGTAATGGAAGGGCGTCAGATGGTGGCATATTTCTTGGTTTGCCTCTGCAGGAGTACATAGAGCAGAAGACACCAAACATTCTGCCGCCAGCTCCAGTGCCAGGGAACAATATTGCATTGCCATTTAGTATCATGGCAGATGAGGCCTTTCCTCTGAAATCCTACCTAATGAAGCCTTTTGCAAGGAGAGGGCTTTCTGTAGAACAGAGGGTGTTTAATTACAGATTGTGCTCACAGGATTGTAGAAAACACATTTGGAATATGGGCAAATAGATTTAGCGTCTTTTTAGACACCATTCACCTTGACCCCATGTAGTGGACATTGTGCTTGCATCATGTGCCCTTCACAACTACTTAAGAGATGATTATGGGGATTATCATTCAGAGGCATTATTGACCAAGAGGGGCCTAACAATACTCTCATCCCTGAAGCCTGGAGACAGGATCCTGCTATGGAGCAAGCAGCCCTTCCCAGGTCCATCAGTCCCAGTCAGAGTGCTAAACAACAAAGGGAAATGCTTACAGAGTACTTTAACTCAGAGGCTGGAGGGGTTCCCTGGCAAAGGGACAAAATCTAGGCTTGGCAGGAAAAACACCCTCACCCATACACCTACACACTCATACACCATACTTAAAAAAAAAATTTTTTTTGTTAATGTTATCGAATGAAAGCCAACTGAAAATCAAATCAGGTTTAAAATATTTGATTTTGAAGGCCTTTTCTTCAAATGAATCTCCAAAAACTTGATCCTTCTGAGAAACCACCCCTGTCTTGGAGTGACTTGTCCTCCACTTCCTTAGGCCGGTGTCTTCAGATACCAATTGTACTGGGTCCGCATGCAATCCATTTTCTTTTTCAACTTACCATCTGTGAGAAAACCATTCAAATAATATTAACCCTATGCTATATCAAGTTTGTAGTACCAAACTAATTATATAGGCATGATTGTAATAGGAGCAAAACGTAGGCTGATAAAGTGTATGTGATTCTGTAAAGTTTGAATTACAGGGGGTTTATCAGTGACCAAATTACTCTCTGGAGCTGTGTCCGGTGGCTGACTATTTATCTTAACTATTAGCTACTATGTCGCTTAAGTTAGCCAGCAAATTGCAACATTATTTTTTGGCGGCTTGAGTCCTACAGTACCAGCACACATCTCCTCTGAAGTGAATGCAGGTATAAGTTTGAATCAACTAGCTAACGCAGTTAAACTGAGATTACGAGTAAAATGAAAATATGACAATGGTTAAAATGATAATGTCGTTGTTACTGAAATAAATAGACTACACAGCAAGCTAAGGATGGTGACCCACCTTAAGTCCCGAGGGCAATGGCAATAGAGGTAATAGCATTCCCTCTGTTATTTCTGTTGGTGTATATTGCCTCTCAAATGTTTTATAGCTCCGGCTTCTCTTCCCAAAGGTCCACCAACATTTTGTCTGTTTCTGAAGTCAAAATTCTGCCATGTCATCTTAAAAATTGTAAAGAATTTAACTAGCTACTTTATGCAAAATTTGTCCTGATAATAACAGTCCCCTGCCAGCGTGCTTTGTTTCCATAAAGTTGGCAGGGACACCGACTTCATTGTGATGGAAACAGGGGACGCTACAGCGTAGTTTGCTGGAAAACTATAACACACTGTTCAAATATACCACAGCACCACCAAATGCCGATTAAGCACGTTCAATCAGGGAAAAAAATATTTCAACAAACACCAACAGGCATATCGCACTAAACCAACAGAACACAACAACTGTTGGCTGTTAGCATTTGTTGGGGTAGTGTGAACTAGCAAGGGGCTCATAAACTTGTCACACCAAGCTATTTTGTCACAGGACCCTCAAAATACAAACTGGTTGCCTCTTAGTCTCTTACCCTCCTTCTCTATCCTTGTATGCCACTATGGAGGGGAATCTTCAAATCTTTCTAAGCTGTATAAAAAAAAAGTGAGCTGGCAATTCAGTAAAGCCATCGAATTTCATGTCGTGGTTATATTTTGGTTGAGAGTTTGATTTTGAGCAATGCAGCTAGCACTAATAGCCTATATGCACACTCTCCTCCACCGCACACTCTCCTCTATAGACCCATTATCGCGTGACGTAAAAGTTGCGTTGTAAACAAGATGCGCATGCAGAACTTGTGGCAAAACATAGCCGAGAAACAACGTGCGTACCTATGAAACTCACAGCTGAAAGCGTATAAATTAAACATGTCTGTGAATGTTCTCATTCATCCAGGTCATGGTTATCCAAAGGAGTTGAATCAAGTGCAACTGGACTTGGTATATACAGTGCATCCAGAAAGTATTCACATCCCTTCACTTTCCCCACATTTTATGTTACAGCCTTATTCCAAAATGGATTAAATTCCTCTTTTTTCTCATCAATCTAAACACAATACCCCATAATGACAAATTGAAAAAGATTTTGTAGAAATGTTTGCAAATTTATTAAAAATAAAAAACTGGAATATTGCATGTACATAAGTATTCACACCCTTTGCTATGACACTCAAAATTGAGCTCAGGTTCATCCTGTTTCCACTGATCATCCTTGGGATGTTTCTACATCTTGATTGGAGTCCACCTGTAGTAAATTCAATTGATTTGACATGATTTGGAAAGGCACACACCTGTCTATATTGGGTCCCACTGTTGACAGTGCATGTCAAGAGCAGAAACCAAGCCATGAAGTCAAAGGAATTGTCTGTGGACCTCCGAGACAGGATTGTATCGAAGCACAGATCTGGGGAAGGGTACACAAAAATGTCTCCAGCTTTGAAGGTCCCGAAGAGCACAGTGGTCTCCATCATTCGTAAATGCAAGAAGTTTGGATCCACCAGGACTCTTCCTAGAGCTGGCCGCCCAGCCAAACTGAGCAATCGGGGGAGAAGGGCCTTGGTCAGGGAGGTGACCAAGAACCCGATGGTCACTCTGACAGAGCTCCAGTGTTCCTCTGTGGAGATGGGAGAACCTTTCAGAAGGACAACCATCTCTGCAGCACTCCACCAATCAGGTCTTTGTGGTAGTGGCCAGGTGGAAGCCTCTGCTCAGTAAAAGGCACATGACAGCCCGCTTGGAGTTTGCCAGAAAGCACCTAAAGGACTCTCAGACCATGAGAAACAAGATTCTCTGATCTGATGAAACCAAGATTGAACTCTTTGGCCTGAATGCCAAACGTCACATCTGGAGGAAACCAGAAACCTCTCATCACCTTGCTAATACCATCTCTACAGTGAAGCATGGTGGTGGCAGCATCATGCTGTGGGGATGTTTTTCAGCGGCAGGAACTGGGAGACTAGTCAGGATCGAGGGAAAGATGAAAGGAGTAAAGTACAGAGAGATCCTTGATGAAAACCTGCTCCAGAGCGCTCAGGACCTCAGACTGGGGCGAAGGTTTACCTTTCAACATGACAACGACCCTAAGCACACAGCCAAGACAATGAAGGAGTGGCTTCAGGACAAGTCTGTGAATGTCCTTGAGTGGCCCAGCCAGAGCCCAGACTTGAACCCCATTGAACATCTCTGCAAAGACCTGAAAATAGCTGTGCAGCGACGCTCCCCATCTAACCTTACAGGGCTCGAGAGGATCTGCAGAGAAGAATGGGAGAAACACCCCAAATATAGGTGTGCCAAGCTTGTAGCTTCATACCCAAGAAGACTTGAGGCTGTAATCGCTGCCAAGGGTGCCTCAACCAAGTACTGAGTAAAGGGTGTGAATACTTATGTACATGCAATATTTCAGTTTTTTATTTTTAATAAATTTGCAAAAATGTCTACAAAATCTTTTTCGCATTGTCATTATGGGGTATTGTATGTAGATTGATGAGGAAAAAAAGGAATTGAATCCATTTTGGAATAAGGCTGTAACATAACAAAATGTGGGGAAAGTGAAGGGGTGTGAATACTTTCCGGATGCACTGTATATACCAAGTCCAGTTGCACTTGATTCAACTCCTTTGGAAGTATAAATTAAACGGAGAAACGTTAGAAATTTGAGGAAGTGGACATTTCAGAATATGTTGAAAGTCTAAGCAAGGAAGACAGAAAGCATTACGAGTCGAAACGTATGCTAAGCACTGGAGAAACACTTCCCGATCCGTTTATGCTTGCTGAAGCTCAGTGGACAAGTGATATCACGAAGTTGCCAAACATCGGCTGGAGGGATGTGACCGAATACCTCATAGACACACCAGGTGTATTTACGAAAGAATCAATGAAGGCATACAAGTTTTTAGAAGCATACGGTTACCTGGCAGACATGTCCAAGACTGCCTTTACCATCCGTTATCGAAGGAAAACAAGTTTTGCTTCATCAAATCAAAGGTAAGCCCTCATAGTTTGTTTGTACAGTTGAATTGTTTGTATTCAACAACAGTTGAATTGTTTGTATGGTTATGAGATTGAGGCTGGAGTCAAATTATGACCTCAAACATAATGACACAAGAAAGCTGATGGAATCGTTGTCAAACTTAAGGAAGGCTAGGCATTAACAACTCAAAACTCTGGTTTGGCACTTGCTCTACTAGGACAGTATCACATTTAGAGCTGTTACTTACCAATGTTCAATCACAATACTTATCTGTGTAAAAAACCGCTGTCAGCTATGAAATGTTCCCCGCAAATTTTCGCGTTTGATATTTGCTCTTCTGACCACGTCTTCCAGTCCTATCTTCGGATCGCATGAATCCACACATTTCTTCATCGTTTTTCCATTGGAGTTTTCCCTTTCGGCATGCGACACAAATGCAGATGCTTGTTTTTACCATCTTTACGATTTGTACAACCGACAGCACAACAACTGTGAGACGTTTCGTTTTAAATCAATTTCGCCGCGACGATCTCTTCGAAATGAACGTAGTAATGCTTACAAACCAGGGCCGTGCAGAGACCTTTGGAGGTGCGGCGGCCACGACTCTTGCGTTGCCTCACAATCTGCACACGCACATTTGGCGCGCGTAAGTAAGGGAAGGCGTCTGTAGCACGCAGCCGTAAGGGACAGTTCTCCCGCTGAATCTTTGTTTGAAACTGAGACTGACAATGACGTTAGGAAAATTGTAACAGTGATTGATTGACACATCGAAACATAACGTTAGCAATAACTCATCACTAAGCTAGCATTGGCTAGTACAAAAACATGCTAGGTGTTAACATTACACGTCCGGATCTTACCTTCGTAATTGTAAATGTAGCTTGAAACGTAAAGTTTGAAGCCCTTCTTCTTTTTGGCAACTGACTTATGGACGTTAAAGTATGCTTCTTGGATAATGCGACTAACGTCGTTAACCGTGAGTTTAGGTAGATCTTGAAGAGACCGAGTGAAAAAAACGCCATTGTCGTCAGTTGTCCGTATTATTTCCGGCGCTGCCCGGAAATGATCGAGCAGGTCGAGTCGGAATGCGGAAGAGAGTGCGCGTAGTCTATTGAGAGAGGTTTTCAGGAATTTGTTTCAATTGGGAAAGTTGTAATTGTTCTTTCTTGTCAGCTATTACTGGCCATGTTTCAAGCTTTCCAGAGACAAAGACAATTAAATGCGTGTTATGGAAATATCCGGGAAGACGCCGACAGCGGAAACAACTGATCAGTCATGTGAGTTAAATGTTCGTCAGAATTTAATCAGCTAATGTGTTTCCATCTCCTATTTAGCACATTAACTCTTTTTCGAAAAAGGCAAACACCAGCTCAAGCGAGCCTAAAAGCTTTTGTGAAACTGAGGAATTTTTTTCGAAGTTTGCCGTTTCCACCAACCTTTTCTAATGCGATACTTCAAAATGCATATAAAAATACTTTATGGAAACAACGGCTAGTGTGATCACAATGGAGGCTTCTCCTTATGAGTCTTTGGATTTTATGGTGAAAAAATTATGATTTACAGTGATCTTGGCTAAACTCAGTTGATTTGTGTTTTTTTTTTAATATCTTCTACTATCCAAGGAAGATGTTTTGAATTAATCTTGTGAAACCATATGCTTAAAAGGTCTTATATGTATAATATAAGGTTAAAAATGTTAGGCCTAAATGTCATATTTGTGTCCAGAGTTATGGCTTTAACGTGGGAAACAACAACAACAACAACAACAACAACAACAAAAGACTAGGTCAAAACCTAGTATATGGCTGGACCGTGTGTGCCCAATTTGTTACAAGGATAGTCAGTGGTAGTGTCTATAATGTGAAATCCTTGATAATAAATGTTCATCTGTAATTTTCTATAGTGGTCCCAGTAATATTTATTGTTAAAATGTAATGAAGTAGCATATCACATGACATGATTAAGCTACGTTCGGTTATAACTGCAGTTGCAAGCACAATGCTTTCCATTGATATCTTGGGATGTTTGACTTTAAAGACAACTTAATTTAATTGTAGTTACAACTATTCTAATGATCTGTTAACTCCCTCTCCTCTTTCATCTCTTTCTATCAGTTGATTTCTCATTTTTCTAAGACTCCCTCTGTATTGCCAGTCGAATACTAAAAGAATGGACTGCAGTCACTGATAGCACCATGAATTGCGCATCTCTTGATCTTCCCCGTGTCAAGGTCCAATTCACAAAAGATATTGTGCTAATGTTATTACAGTGCAAACACGCTCATAAAGTTTTGCAGCTCAGTGCAATTTGCCTTTGTTTTGCGAATGATTGCAATTATCCATATGGCAAAGTATAAATGACGGCTTTGCACCAAGAACACAGTAGGCAGACTCAATATCATCCTTGAGGTCTTCAAGCGTAGCAGTAATTGTTAGATCTGGCAACCTGTATCTGCGAATGATTTTGGTCTCAGTTATATCAAAATGTGATATTCTGCGAAATATCCGCTCACGAGCTCACCTGGCATAACGATGCCTATGCCTGGCTACAATCACTGCTGCCATGATCACTGGAAAGTCTGGGCATGACGCTCCTTTATAAGGGCATTTTCACACTTGAAAATCTGAACCAGGGTCCATGTTTCTGTTACATTGTATACATTTGGTCCAGTTAGTTTTGGTTTCACATTGCAATTATGTGAGCGCACTAAAGAACTTTATATGACATACCTGTGTCCTGTCATCTTCACCTACATCTCCCTACATAGATTGGTTTGTAGACGGGCATGCGTCTAATGTCGGCATGTTGTCGAATCGACGGATAGCCTTTTATCACTGTTTGAATTAATGGAGAAAATGAATGTACAGATTCATTCCGTTGCCACTATAATAATATTCGTTCGTTCATATCTTCTCTCCATCATCCTCTGAACATACCTGGAAAGTGTCATAATTTTTATGAGGTTTTTCTCCAGTTGACTTTTTATAACGTCAGACTGGCTCAGTTTTCCTTTTTCCGGCTCTGATGATGGCCTGCCAAAACTTCCTGTAACTTGTTTGAAAGTCCGAACCATCCAAAAATTGTTTTCACACAACAAACGAACTGAACCATGGTTCAGTAAGATCCAGACTGAAACCACCTCTTTTTGTCGGACCAAGGTTCGGCTGTTTGGTCCAGATCATGGTCCGGGGAAGGTTTCACACCTGTAATTTTGGCTCGGATCAAACTTGAAAAGTTCGAAAGCTCAGACCAAATGAGGTAGGTGTGAAAGCCCCCTAAATGCTCTTCAGTTACCACCAACCCTCTTAAGACGCTAATAATATTCACTCTAATTGCATGTGGCTATTAGTGCTGGTGTTTGTAAGTTGGACTTTTTTTGCAATGAGGCTCATTTGCATTGAATGGGGCCAATTTTGTGCCAAATGTATGCATATTATCTAATTTAAACACGTGCAAATAACAATAGAGCACTGAGACGCTATTTGTTGGCAGCATGTTTAGGGGTGCATTTCACCCTTGGCGGGTGCTTTGAGAATTACATGGTTTCTTTTTGTCTTATTTTTGCAGGTTTAGTTGCCGCAAAAGCCACGCAATCCTTTTGTGAATTCGCCAGTGAGTGTTTTGTTATTGATTGTTATTTGGGGTGCTTTAACTGTGCACTCTCCCTCATACCTCTTGGACTTGGCCGACCAATCGTGTAACTTTGTTGTTGGTCACCTGATCCAGCGTCCCGATCATGTAACTTGATCACTCAGTCAGTCTAAACACAATCACCCATAGTGATCACTCAGTCATGGATGTTTGCGTCTGTAGGGCTGGCCCGCTGGTTTGGTCCAGCCAAAACGCTACACCACCATAGTATTTCATTTAATAAATGATCTAAAAATTTAACCTGTCAGGGGTGCCCTGGTGGCACACCTGGTTGAGTACCACATAAGGCTGAGTCCTTACCACAGCGGCCTGGGAATCTGGCCCGGGCCTTTTGCTGCGTGTCATCCCCTTTCTCTCTCCCCTGCCCTTCATATCTCTCTCTACTGTCACTGTTGAAAATAAGGCAGAAAATGCTGAAAAAATAATCTTAAAAATGTAAGCTGTCTGATTTTGGTGCCGCATCAGCAGTAATGTGGACGTTTTACTGAACCGTTGTGGTGAAGCGGGAGCTGAGCCAGAAGGCAAAGCTTTCAATTTACCAGTCAACCTTCATTCCAGCCTCACCTATGGTCATGAGCTTTGGGTAGTGACCAAAAGGGTGAAATTGCGGATACAAGCGGCTGAAATGAATTTCCTCCGTAGGGTGTCTGAGCTCAGCTTTAGAGATAGACTGAGGAGCTTGGACATCCAGAGGGAGCTTGGACATCCAGAGGGAGCTCGGAGTAGAGGCGCTGCTCCTTTGTTCGAAAGGAGCCAGTTGAGGTGGTTCGGGCATCTGATTAGGATGCCTCCTGGGCAACTTCCTTTGGCAGGTTTCCGAGCACGTCTAATTGGGAGGAGACCCCGGGGTAGGCCCAGAACTCGCTGGAGGGACTACATGTCCAATATGGCCTGGGAATGCCTTGGCATCCCCCAGGAGGAGCTGGAGGGCATTGCTGGGGAGAGCGATGTCTGGAGTGCCCTACTTAGCTTGCTGCCACCGTGACCTGACCCCAGAGAAGCGGCTGATGATGAGATGAGATGATAAGCTGTCTTTTAAGCTGTCTCTTGAAAAAAAGGAAACATAGGAAAATCATCACATCACTGAATTCTTAAAACATAAACACAATTCTTCATTTAAGTCATCAAACCTCAAATTAGTACGAAAGAATTTATGGTGTTCGTATTGTTCCCCACACACATAACTATACTAGTACTCACACACAGCTGTCCACTCAGCATGCAGGAGTCCGCTGGGTCTCCAACATAGGCTCAGACCATAGTGACACATGCCAGCTGATTAATGACTTACTGTGATGTCAAGACAGTGGAATTTTATATCCAGCTTTGGAGTATGGGGGCTGCTCACAGACCACTGACAGGTATTCCAGTCAAGGACAGCACTGTCAGTTTATATTAACGGACACATAAATCCATAAAGGGAGGCAAGGAGAGGCGCTAAAGTTGGGTGCTGATATTTCTGATTCACTACTGAGACAGACATAAATCCAACAAGATCAGTGCTTTCTGTCTTTCCAATCTGAGCGCTGTCCCAACTATCTGTCTAACACTGCGAGTCATTATAGCATTTTAAATACAGTCCACATATGCAACAATATGCTCACACTAAGCATACACACTGACAGAGATAAATTGGACCAAAACATCGACTCATAAACATGCATGTTAAACTTAAAATAAGTTAAAATAGCCTCTTCTTATGTAAAAAGTAGAGTTCTCCTGCCCAGAGCTGTTACTTTTTTTTCTTTTTGATTATTCAAAGCTTCGGATGTGATCCAATATAACCATACTGACAAAGCTGGAGGAAGCCAAGGTGTAGTCACAAATGTAGTACAAAGAGATTTCCTAAATACCGTATATCAGTGTCCACGTGTAGATTAGTGTCAGTCTGTTGGTCCAGGTTGGTTGTATTGTGTTGCACTGTAAGTACACATGAATGCATAAAACTTGTATTGGGGAACAAGGTGAAGTGGTGGTGAGGAGTGCTTCATAAGTGACTAACTGAGAAGATAGACTAACTGAGAAGAGTGATTGCTGTTAAAAAGAAACTGCTAAAGATTGACAGTATGGGCACTGCACCGATTACCAGAAGTCACAGGCTGGTAGATGGGGTTAACGGTTTAAGTTCAAGTTCAAATTCACTTTATTGTCATGTATACATACACTACCGTTCAAAAGTTTGGGATCACCCAAACAATTTCGTGTTTTCCATGAAAAGTCACACTTATTCACCACCATATGTTGTGAAATGAATAGAAAATAGAGTCAAGACATTGACAAGGTTAGAAATAATGATTTGTATTTGAAATAAGATTTTTTTTACATCAAACTTTGCTTTCGTCAAAGAATCCTCCATTTGCATCAATTACAGCATTGCAGACCTTTGGCATTCTAGCTGTTAATTTGTTGAGGTAATCTGGAGAAATTGCACCCCACGCTTCCAGAAGCAGCTCCCACAAGTTGGATTGGTTGGATGGGCACTTCTTTGAGCAGATTGAGTTTCTGGAGCATCACATTTGTGGGGTCAATTAAACGCTCAAAATGGCCAGAAAAAGAGAACTTTCATCTGAAACTCGATAGTCTATTCTTGTTCTTAGAAATGAAGGCTATTCCATGCCAGAAATTGCTAAGAAATTGAAGATTTCCTACACCGGTGTGTACTACTCCCTTCAGAGGACAGCACAAACAGGCTCTAACAGGTACTATTTAATGAAGATGCCAGTTGGGGACCTGTGAGGCGTCTGTTTCTCAAACTAGAGACTCTAATGTACTTATCTTCTTGCTCAGTTGTGCAACGCGGCCTCCCACTTCTTTTTCTACTCTGGTTAGAGCCTGTTTGTGCTGTCCTCTGAAGGGAGTAGTACACACCGGTGTAGGAAATCTTCAATTTCTTAGCAATTTCTCGCATGGAATAGCCTTCATTTCTAAGAACAAGAATAGACTGTCGAGTTTCAGATGAAAGTTCTCTTTTTCTGGCCATTTTGAGCGTTTAATTGACCCCACAAATGTGATGCTCCAGAAACTCAATCTGCTCAAAGAAGTGCCCATCCAACCAATCCAACTTGTGGGAGCTGCTTCTGGAAGCGTGGGGTGCAATTTCTCCAGATTACCTCAACAAATTAACAGCTAGAATGCCAAAGGTCTGCAATGCTGTAATTGATGCAAATGGAGGATTCTTTGACGAAAGCAAAGTTTGATGTAAAAAAAATCTTATTTCAAATACAAATCATTATTTCTAACCTTGTCAATGTCTTGACTCTATTTTCTATTCATTTCACAACATATGGTGGTGAATAAGTGTGACTTTTCATGGAAAACACAAAATTGTTTGGGTGATCCCAAACTTTTGAACGGTAGTGTATAAAAGTACCATGCACTTTCCAATGCAGTGAAATGCATATACCCTGGCTCTCTCAACCCATAAAACTACATATAAGGAAGTAATTTTTAACTTTCAAAATAAAAATAATAAGAATAAATAAATAAATAGATGGATAAATCAGAAATCCCACAAAACAAATTAAAGAATGTTATGTAAGGAGCCTACTGTTCATTATTCTGACCACCTGGGGTTGAAACCTGTCTTTGAGGCGGCTGGTCTGACCTCTGGTGATCTGTAAGTGTTGTCCTGAGGGAAGGAGTAAGAACAGACCATGTGTTGGATAGCTGGTGTCCTCCATCATACTTAGGGCCTTCCATCTGCAACGGGTGGTGTATATGTCCTGAAGCTGTGGCAGTGTTCCTATGTGCTGTGCACTGTTCCTATGACTTTTTAAGCTGTTTTTACTATCCTTCTCAGTTTTTTGTGGTCCTGTTCAGTCATTTTGCCAAACCACACCAGTAGGCTTCCAGTAAGGATGCTCTCTGTGGTAGTCTGATAAAAATTGACCAGGGTTTTTGTGGACATTCAGAATTTTTACAACATCTCAGAAAGTTGTTTCTGTTGTGCCTTCTTAATGATACAACTGGTTTTAAGAGACCAGGAGAAAGGAGTCCGAGATCTGAATGCCTAAAAATCTGAAGTTCTTCACAATTCCAACAGAGACATTGTTGATGTAAACTGGTGTTTGAACTGTTTTGGACTTCCTAAAATCAACAGTTATCTCCTTTGTTTTCTCAACATTTAGGGAGAGGTCATTATCTTGTCCCTCACCTCTTCCCTATAGGCATCTTCATTGTTGTCATTTATCAGTCCAATTACTGTGGTGTCATCTGTGCATTTTACTATGCTGTTATGATATTTGGCAACACAATCATGTGTGAACAGACTGTAAAGTAAGGGACTAAAGCAACAACCCTGCAGTGCTCCTGTTTTGAGAAAAATGGTAGATGAGTAGCTGGTACCTGCTCTCACTGTCTGCCTGCCTGTTAGAAAGTCATATGACCACTTACAGATGGAATTACATCGACCAAGGTCCCTAAGCTTTAACACCAATTTAGATAGTACAATGGTATTAATGCAGAGCTATAGTCAATAAACAACATTCTGACATAGGTGTTTTTTTTCCTTCAAGGTGTTTTAACACAGTATGCAGAACCAATGACATGGCATCTTTCACAGATCTATATGACCGATAAACTGTAGCAGATCAAGGTTGGCAGGAATGTTAAGATTTATGTATGTCTTGTAGAAAGCATTTTATTATTACTGAGGTCAAAGCAACAGGTCAGTAGTCATTAAGACAGGATACAGGTGATGTTTTGGTTACAGGCACAATAAGTGTTTTCTCAAAGCATGTAGGAACCACACCTAGTGACGATCTCTCTTCCCTTTTCCTCACTCAGGTGTAACACATGTCCTTGATGGAGGGAAATAAAAAACAAGTTAGCCTCTTTCTCAGTCTCTTTCTCTCAGTTGTTTGAATCAAATGCTGCAGTCTTGCCTTCTGTTTGAGGGAGAGAAACACTTACCAGACTGTGATGGATGATATTTGAAGGGTTTCAATGATGAAAGGGCCAGGATCTGTTGCGATGTGTTTAACTGCATAGGTTGATGCAGGAAGAACATCTTCTTTCAGTCTTCCAATATCTGTTGTATAGTAGAAGAAGAAAGCCACTTTATTTTCTCGTTGTACAGGTTACAAGGAAATGTGTTCTGCATTGAATCCATCCTATTGTATAGGAGCAGTGGGCAGCTGTAGCACCCAGGGACCAACTCCAGTTCTTTCCATTGCCTTGCTCAGGGGCACAGGCAGGAGTATTAACCTTAACATGCATGTCTTTTTGATGGTGGGAGGAAACCAGAGCACCCAGAGGAAACCCACATGGACACGGGGAGAACATGCAAACTCCACACAGAAAGGACCTGGGATAGCTTGGGGTTCGAACCCAGGACCTTCTTGCTGTGAGACAACAGTGCCAACCACTGGGCCACTGTGCCGCCCATAGCTGTTCAAAGTGTTAATGTAACTCTTAAAGAGGCAATGTATAATTTCTAGCTGAGCCCTGACCTTTAGCCTTCAGCAATGTAAATAACAACAAATCATACAAAATAGACAAGACAAGCAATTTTAACCAGAGCAGTAGCGGATACGCAGCACTTTCGCCAACTGTGGTAAACCTCAGCTGCAGCCAGGGCACTCTGACACAGAGACACACACAACAATGGTGAACGAGGGTGCAACAGTACATTTATTAAAATTACAAAGACAGATCGTTAAAATCACCAAAGATAAAATCACAAACAGAAAGATTAAAAACAAATGTCTATTAAAAGTTTTGTTGGGGAGACAGCTGAAGGCTGCAGGTACATGGAGCGGCATAGCTCTCTGCCCGGCTATGATTTGCTTATTTGCTCGGGTGCCACGAGACTGAGGTGACTACACCCCACTCGCCACACCAATATTTGCCATTTTCGAACACTTGCAATGGATATTAGTTTGCAGTGATGACTATACAATGTCGAGGGCTGCAAGCGTGATCCAAGTCTTTTGGGGAAGAGCTTGCTTAAAAGAAACAACAGGGCGCCCGGGTGGCATGGTGGTCTATTCCGTTGCTTACCAATACAGGGATCACCGGTTCGAATGCCTGTGTTACCTTCGACTTAGTCAGGCATCCCTACAGACACAATTGGCTGTGTCTGCAGGTGGGAAGCCGGATGTGGGTATGTGTCCTGGTCGCTGCACTAGTGCCTCCTCTGGTCGGTCGGGGTGCCTGTTTGAAGGGGGGTAGGGGAAACTGGCGGGTATAGCGTGTTCCTCCCATGCACTACGTCCCCCTGGCGAAACTCCTCACTGTCAGGTGAGAAGAAGCGGCTGGCAGTGAATGCCACATGTATCAGAGGAGGCATGTGGTAGTCTGCAGCCCTCCCGGATCGGCAGAGGGGGTGACACAGTGACCAGGACGGCTCGGAAGAGTGGCGTAATTGGACCGGTACCATTGTGGGGAAAAATTAAAAAAACAATAACAACAAAAACACCTAGGTTCCTGTGTTTGTGAATGCAGATATCTGGGGAGTGTGTGTGTTACTGAAACTTAGTTTCAATCAACAGCAATAGGCAAACACTGTTCATATTATGCTTCAGGAAAGATGAAACAGTACATGGCAACTTTTACTGTAACTCCAACCGTCTTGCATCCAATATTAAGGTCACCTTCCAGTATCCAATATAGGCCTGTACTTGGCCATAAATGGGCTAAAGTAGTCTGCCCCTGGCTGCCTTTATTAAGTGTTGAGTGTGACTCCTTTATTGAGGCAAGAGGTGTCTCTTTTATGCTTTATGTAAAAAAAAAATGGATTTATTAGGTAAAAAAGGATTCATTTGACACATGCCTGCTCTTTCATCATAAAAGGAGAAATAGATTGAGATGCTGTTGGGGTCCGAACCTGTCTTTGATACTCCATATCAGAGTTAAGGGGATTATTCTCATTAGAGCAAATCATCCAACCTCAAATGCTAGGGAGCCGAGTGAGAGTCACTGATAGCTGTGATTCTGTATAGATTAATGGTGTGTTCTTTATCATTTCTATTGGAGAAAAAAAAAGCGAGAGAAAAAAGACTTTTGATGCTCATATTTCAGTGAAAATCTAATATGAAATTACAGATTGAATTACAGTGTGTGTCCAAACACAGTTGAGCATAAAACCCATCTACAGACATCATTTAAGTCCTTTAATTTTAGCGAGTAGAATTTAACCAGTAATTTGTAACACAATCCTTGTATCTCTCAAAAAGCTACAGTAGTTGTCTGAACAATATTTTCCAATTCCTGAAGGTGAAAAGAGACCACTGACAAAACACCTCAGCGGTGCAATGTCTGTCATTACTTCATCGTTACTTCACCATGCTCTGATTCAAACCGACTTCCTAATAAATATAGTTTAGATTTGTCCAACCACTTTTACCCATCATTTTGTAATCGTCCCAAGCCTTTTCTAACATACTCATTCCCCTGAAATGGCTGCTGTTTTCCACACATATAGACATCCCCTGAGTGCTTTCCCACAGGGGAATAGTGAGAGTTGGCTCTTTGTTTATCACTGTCCAGTGCGCAGCGGCCAGAGTGATTAGAAGGCTGGGACATGCATTTGCAGTGTCCTGCTAAGGCCCCAATCACCAATAACAGCATTTATTGTTTTCTAATCAGCAGCCCTTTGGCTGCTCCGATCACTCAGTAAATAATGGAGATGTCAATATTCTCCCGGCCACTTGCCCCCCTCCCACAGCCCCTTCTCTCCCAATGCAGCCACTATAAAACCCCCTCATTAATCACACATTACGTTTGAAAAGAGTTCAAACTGTCAATGGCTGAAAACATGCTCACGCACACACACAAGCAATCACGCATGTGCATGCAAACATTCCTGCCAGCAGACACACACATGCACACACACACACACACACACACACACACACACACACACACACACACGCGCGCACACACACATGCGCGCGCACACATCTCCTCCCGCTGTACATAAGTGGTCAAGCAGCCAATGTCTTCTTGTCAGTGAGGCAGCTCCACTGATTAGCACTTCCAGCCTCTGTTCTGGCCCAAGAATTACCCCTCTAATCTTGTAGTGAGTTATTTGCCGGAGACCAATCAGCCTGATCAGACGAATTACCCTCTCTGTAACTGCCTGGATGCTCCAAGAGCACTGCACACACAGAAATACACATGCAGACACACGTATACACAAAAACGCAAGCATGAGTACATTCTATACACACAAGCACTGGCACAGTTATGCACACAAGCGCCACTGATACCTCATACACACCCATTCCAACTACAGGCATGCAACACACACACACACACACACACACACACACACACACACACACACACACACACAGTATACAAATACTGCCCATACACATGCACAGTAATATATATTCATGCATACTCCCACTCACAATGCATTTGCACATGCATTTTGTACACATGCTAACACACAAACATACATTGCACAACTGCATGGCAAAACAGACTGTTTTTTTTACACATAAATCCTGGTGCACACTACAGGATAACAGGCCAATTTTGAAGTGGGGCTGACCTGGAAGCGGGAATTTCAGCTCTTTCTCGAAATTTCAGAACTAAAATCAACAGGGAAAAAACATTTATTTAATTATTAATTTCTTTATTTTTTCACAAAACAGTGCACACAAATTGCCAACAGGTTATCTGTTAACTGTCATGTCTATTGCGCTGAAGTCACATTGGGTCTATAGATTGTATAAAAAAGATGGATGCATTGCTTGTGATGGCACCAACTGGGGGCATTTTGAAGCCTAAAGTTTGGCTTTATGCTTGCCGCCATCTTGTCAAATCCAAATTTGGCCGACGAGGTGGAGCATGGGTGGAGTTGTGGGACCTAGGTGGTACATAGATTGACAGACCTGTCAATCAAGGCAGATATACCCCCAATGTGCCACGTTTTTAAATCCATGATATCTTGTTAACGGAGCACTAATTTTCAAAATATTCACCCTCATAGTGTGTGCTAGATTTGAAATTAGTAATTAAGACCCCAACTTCTTATAGAAAGAAAAATTGACTTTGTAGTAGATGTTGAAAAATTCCCAATTGACTTACATTGGGCCAGATGTGTTTTGGCGCCATGGTGGAACTGCAATTTAAGCACTTCCGCATTAGCTTCCATTTTCAGCCCCGGCGGTTTCTGTTTGGTTGGATCACAAACGTTTCTGCGGGTCCTTTGATTTTCAGTGGTGGTTGATATCCAAAGTGCTGCATTACAGTCACCTGGTGGTTTAAAATAAAACTTATGACAGTAAATTATCGTTAGTATCATCCTTATGTGTGTGGTGTGCCATCTTTGCCTGATCATCAAATGTGTGCATTGTGATGATCGAAAAAGCCGAAAATCTATGACATCTGTCTTTATGTGTGTGGTCTCCCTCGTTTTATGGTCCTTTAGGATTTGTAAAGTCCTCTAGTGTGCAGTTTAAGAATGTAATGTTGGATTTCCGGTTGGCGTGACGGTCTATTCCATTGTCTAACAACACGGGGATCGCCAGTTTGAAACCCAGTGTTACTTCTGGTTTGGTCGGGAGTCCCAATGGATACATTTGACTCTTCATAACTGTAGTCCACTGACTTCCGGTTTCTACCTGCAGTGGTCATACCAGTTTCCTTTTTGTTGGTGTGTGCTATTGACAATGGCATATTTTCGCGATGCCTGCAAGATTTACCATGGATAAATATCAATGACATGCACAGAATTGTCGACAAACTTTCACCTGCATCTACCGGCAAATGGGTGAAAAGTTTCAAGTTGTACATATCAAGTTGCATCCACAATTCCATCCATCCGCTCATCCTCATAATTGTGGACATAACTTGATATGTACAACTTGAAACTTTTCACCCGTTTGCTGGTAGGTGCAGGTGAAAGTTTTTCGACAATGCTGTGCATGTCATTGACATTTATCCATGGTAAATCTTGCAGGCATCGCAGAAAATATTCCATTGTCAATAGCACATGCCAACAAACGGGAAATTGGTATGACCACTGCAATAGAAACCAGTAGTCAGTCGACTAGTCAACTACAGTGTCTCCAGGTGGGAAGCCAGATGTGGGTGTGTCCTGGTCGCTGCACTAGCGCCTCCTGTGGTCGGTCGGGGCGCCTGCTCGGGGGGGGGGGGACTGGTGGGAATAGCGTGATCATCCCACGCGCTATGTCCCCCTGGTGAAACGCCTCACTGTCAGGTGAAAAGAAGCAGCTGGTGACTCCACATAGTCTGCAGCCCTCCCCGGATCAGCAGAGGGGGTAGAGCACTGACCGGGATGGCTCGGAAGAGTGGGGTAATTGGCCAAGTACAATTGGGGAGAAAAGGGGGGGGTTAAAAAAAAAGAAAAGAATGTAGTCTTGATATTTGCTCACCATTTTCAATGTCCGAACACATTTTACCGAATCTTTAATCCATGTATCGATACCAATTTATTTTGGAACTGATAAGTGACACTTAAGTAAAGTAGATGCACTTGATGCACTGCTGACTATCATGAAGAAGAACAAAAGTATGGCTTGCTCAATGTTATTGGCAAACTAAGCTAGGAGGCTTTCATTTTACATGATCTACTTAGTGCCATCACCGCATCTTTACAGCAATTACATGCAAGAAAATTTTTTTTTAATTCTGACTGTAAAGTCTTACTGTACAGCATATGGTTTATGGTGGCCTTTCAGCTCTTTATGTTGCCTCTAACCCTCCGAGTCTGTTCCCCTTAATTAGTTACAGAACCACATGAAAGCTATATGTTAACGCAGCAGGAAGTGATTCAACATTTTCCACTGTCAAGCAGTCTTCCTGTTTCATAGGCTTAATGAGATTTAGGGTTTAGAATAAACTTCTGTTTAGGTTGGGCCACCTCCATTTGGCATAGGTATGTGTCTGTATGTGCGCGCGCGTGTGTATGTGTGTGTGTGTGTGTGTGTGGAGAGAGCGAGAGCGAGACAGAGAGATCTCAGTCCCCTCCCATGCTCTGATCTGTGTGTGTAATTATTCATGTCTTCCACATCATGCACAAATCAGAGATAAAACCAGGAAATCTTTATCAGAATAGAATAGAACTGGGACCCTCATATTCTCTCCTACCCCTTATTTTTTCTAATTCCTCCCACCCACCCTTCCACCCCCTCGCCTTTCCACTCTGTATTCTCTTACACAAACCTTCTCTTCTACCTTCATTTATTCTCTTCTTATCCTTTCCTCCCCCTCCCGATTCCCCGTTCCTCCTCTTTCCCAGTCTTCCCTCTTCCTCCTCCTGTTTTGTTCCAGAGTGGAAACAGCAGTGGCGACAGGCGAAGCAGAAAGCCATTTCTCAGCTTAAATGCCAAGTGGTTATGTGGCATAATATTCAGTCCGAAATTAACCGTCTTTTGCCTGCAGCCTGTCAAGAACTAGGGAGCACACGCACACACACACACACACACACACACACACACACACACACACACACACACACACACACACACACACACACACACACACACACAGAGGCTGAATAGGGTGTAGATTTCTCCAGTGTACTTTGATTTATCTACACAAGCTTTCTGTACCATGACTCCGGAGCGTACTTGAGTCACATTACATCTGAAATAGCTTGTAAATGATCAGAGCCCTTTAAGCTTGTCGTGAGTGTCCTGTGCACATGTAGCAGATTGGCCCCTACCGTAGACGTGTAGGGCACAGATGTCGCCTCGGCCCAAGCCGACTCTCATTTGGCTTTGTGGGAGATGTAGATTAGAAGCCAGTCTTCTCTCCCATTGATGTGATTGAAGTGTTGGGATTTTCGGATGCTTTTAGTAAGTCAAACATAGGCTTTCACATTCTGTTTTGATGCGCTCACAAATTATGCATAGCAGCTGTGATATACCTGTTTTAGTCGAGTGTGAATCAATCTGTCTCCCTCACGTGACAGTTGTAACATCTGTGGAAATTTTGAAATTCGCCATATTAAGCAGTTATCTGACAAGGTTCCTAATTGCAGGAAACTCGGCATTAAATATATCTGACCTTTGGAAACCCACTGTAGACATTTTTTTTTCTTTCAAGTGTCAGAAAGTGCAAGTAATGTTCTGACTGCCAGAGTAATACCACTGGAGAAAGGTGTTATTCAGTTCCCTATCCATCAACTGTGTAGTGTATTGAATTCTTCCTTTCAAGGATTAAAGAATAACTATTCAACGCTGTTGTTTTAGGGCAAGAAACATCTTGGCCCCTTCATGTGTGACCAGGAAACCCTGTGCCACATTTGGGCCCTTTGGTTCCTGGGGAGCAGGAGAGAGAATCGATAGAGGCTTTCAGAAGCAGCTCCTCCATCCATTCCCCTGTGTTAACGACAGCCATAACTCACTGGGCTGGCAAGAGGGGAGGTTCATATATATATATCTCACCCCTAGAGCTGTGACCTTTCTGTCTCCTCACTGACAGCTCCTACAGAAAAAGGTGTCAATTAATGACATTTAGAAAATTTCATATCACTCCCAATAACTCTGAGGCTTTTTACAGGGATTACTCTATTGGTGTTGAAGACTTGTGTAGGTGTCTTCAGAATGGGAAGGGGGATGGGGGGGCAGAGAGAGAGAGAGAGAGAGAGAGAGAGAGAGAGAGAGAGAGAGAGAGAGAGAGAGAGAGAGAGAGAGAGAGAGAGAGATAAAGAAAGACAGGACTCTTACCAATCATTAATGTCACTTGGTTTTCATGCCATCACTCTGAACTCAGGGCAGTATAAAGGGCAATTCATCATTGTGATTGTCTTCAGAATGATCATTTAGTCATCACTGATTCCTCTTCCCAGTCTCTTATGGACCACTCACTCTCTGGCAGTGTGTAAAAAAATGTGTTAATACCATAATTTAAAGAATTGGTATAGATTTAGGTGATTACTGTAGGGTGTAGTTTGTTTATTTAATGTCTATAATGTGGCTTGCACTGGGTGTTTGGTAATATTGATTAAATCTTACAAAAGACATAAAACTGAACTGTGCAAAGATCATGAGAGGGACATGCATTTATTTTGGTCTCACAAGATCTCTGACGTCCTTGGTTTTCCTCCTTCCCTCTTTCTCTGGAAGATGGCGCTTACTTGCTCCTGCGCTGTCCTTCATCTTCTCATTCTGCTATATCTGTTCTGTAATAGTGCGGTTGGTAGTTGAGCAAAGCATCACTTCCTCTCCAGTGTCCATGAGTAAACAGCCGGTAGTGACATAACCTTTTATGTAGCACCAGACTCTGCGTACACAAATAATTGAAACCCTTGACCCTGTCGAGCAGCACAGGGCTGTAAGTACAAACCTGACATTTTGATACCGCTCCGGGGCCCCTTTCTACCACTTATTTTTATATTTCAATAATCCATGACGGCCGGGGTTAAAAAAAAATAGAGGTGGGGGATGTGGGAAGTGTGAATGATTAACATTGTCAGGTTCAAATAATGTTACTCAGAAGACAGACTATAAATCAGCTTTTGTGACATTTTCGAAAACCCCTGCACACAGAAATGTGTTAGCGTGTCTTTAGAAAAAAAAAAGCAGTTTTACGGTTGAAACCAGCCATGCGCGCGCGCACACACACACACACACACACACACACACACACACACACACACACACACACACACACACACACACACACACACACACACACACACACACACACAATCCTCCCTTAGTCCCAAATGCCATTCATTCATTATTAATATATAGTTTATTTATTTCAGGCCTCCCTTCCAAAGCTGCTGAATGTCTGTAACCTTTTCAGTGCAATATCCTTCTGTGCTGCGGAGTCTTGATAATGATATCTGCTTGTATGAGTGGAATAATGGTACCGCAGGGCAGTCACCAGTGGTAAGGTCAATGGATGTTGGTTGTTGAATTTGCTGTGGCGAGCGTTTGGTAGAGTGACAGCTATTGACAACAGCGAAGGGAGGATGTCACAGTGTAGCCCCCTCACAGTGAAAGGGTGTGCTTGTTTGCCATCGACTGAGGGCTGGTTCAGGTTCAGGTTATCGCTGTTTCAATACCCTACATTACTGCTGCACCCCACCCCCACCCAGTCAGCCTACTCCAATGCACTTTTATATCAATGTTTTAATCACTGTGACCGAGATGTTGTCTTGCTGCCACAGTCGTGAAATTTACACCACCATCAACAGTATTCGCATATTGGGCATTTCCACTGGAGAATCCCTCAGCCTCTGATAGCGGGTGTCTTTCATGGCTAGCTCCCAAACCCCCACCCCTGCTTACTTGCAACGTTAATTCTTGACCTCTAGAGTGACTTGTTCCATCATTTTGTTGAAGTTTTTGATCAACAGTGGGTTGATTCCACACATGCTGCTTCCACCTCTAAAGCCACAATGAATGTTGAAACTAAAAAAAAATAAAAATGCAGGAATGTAAATATATACGTGTAACCTAGATGTATGGAGTGTGATAGTTAAATTTCTGCTAAACCTTTCCTGAGTCAGACACACACAAAAAAACCCCCAAAACAAAACAAAACAAATGAATCATATTTATGTTAGATGTTTATTATTTGTCAGCAGTTTGTCAGTGTTTTATGACAAACTACTCAGGGTCATGCTTAAATAATAATTGGAAGATAAATCCAAAGCAGTTGGCAACTAAGCAGCATTTTAAACTTTTCCGTGTTTTAGTTAAGGACATTTAAGTTTTGTTCATATAAAGAATGATTTAATGTAACGTTTTCACTCTAAAAAGTGCATGGTAGCACTGATTCATTCACACTAGCAAAATGGATGTTAATGAATTAGCCAGCTGGCTAGCTGACTTGATAAAAGAAATGCCCAGTGGTATTTGCCTTGTTTAATTATTCAATCTAATTATATCCAGTTTCATGTTATTACCTGTGAGAAGCGTGCTATGTGTGTATGACTTTGTTTGCTTTAATATGACTTTGTTTGTGTTGGTTTTATTTAGTTAGATCATATAAACTAAGGTGCTAACTAATTGGCTATGTAGGCATGAAATGCTAAATAGCCCTTCCTATGCACTAAATGCTTGTTGTAGTGCTGTTAAAAACTTTACCCTATTTACACCTGGTGGTTTCATGCATCTTTAGCATCGGATAATATCCAAATGATTTTTCACTTAAAAAATGTGGGTGTATACAAATAACAAACCCAGTGGTTAAAGCTTCACTTAGGATATGGCTCCAGTTTAGGAGGCATTTTGGATTAAAGCATGCTAGCGGTCTTTTTCCAGTAGCAAATAATCAATTCATCTCGTCATCTGTGTTAGATAACGCATTTCAACTTTGGCATAGAAATGGACTGGTGTTTTTTTGTGATCTATTTAAAGATGGAACATTCACCTCATTTGAAACACTTACCAAAGACCATAACATACCCAGATCCCATTTTTTTAGATACCTTCAAATCCGTAGTTTTGCCAAGAAAGTGTTTCCCTCATTTCCGTATCTGCCACCCAGGAGCCAATTAGATGTTATTCTAGAGATGGATCCCTTTGGGAAAAAACGGGTCTCTATAATTTACACACTGATACAGGGATTGAAACAGATATTCTGGGACAAAACAAAAACTGCATGGGAGAGAGATTTGGGTGTAGAGCTTTCTGAAGAGGCATGGCGGGACAGCTTAACTCGTATACATACATCCTCATTGTGTATACGCCATGGGTTAATTCAGTTTAAGGTGCTTCACCGTCTTCACTACTCGGGGGACAAGCTTGCCAGAATCTTTCCCATCACAGACCCTGGCTGTCCGAGGTGCAGCCATAGTCCAGCCTCGGTGGGGCACATGTTCTGGACATGCCCCTCCCTCAACAGTTATTGGGGACAGATATTTAATGTATTCTCACATATCTGTAAACAGACCATAAACCCTGATTTTCACACAGCCATCTTTGGCATACCACCCCCTAACTGTAAGGTCACAACTTTGCAGGCTAGCACACAGACTTATCCTATTTAACTGGAAGTCGAATAAAGCGCCATTATTTCTGCAGTGGTTGAGGGAGGTGCTGTCCTTTCTACCTTTAGAAAAGCTCCGATATAACATATGTAAAACCCACAAAAACTTTACTTTGACCTGGAGTCCTTTCATAGACTTTATTGAAGGTTTTCCCTTTTATTGAATGTACTTTTTATTTACCTGGTTGTAACGACAATACTTATAGATATATGTGTACAGCTTTATATCGTCTTCAAAAATATGGTTATTATATGGAATTGGAATAAGAAATCCCTGCATAGTCCTTTTTTTCTTTCTTTTTTTTTCTTTTTTGAGCATTGGGGGGGAGGGGGGATTCCTACATGTTTCTTTTTGTTGTTGTTGTTGTTGTTGTTCGTGTGCTTTGTATACCTGTTCCAAAAAAAAACTTGAAAATTGGAAAATAAAGTTTTCAAAAAAAAATGTTGGTGTAAATGCACCCAAAATGAATTGAGAACAGTTTGAAATCTGATTGAGATGAGATGCATTCTAGCCAGACGCATTGTAGCCAGATGCATTCTAGCTAGATTTTATGCAAGTATAAATGCATCTGACTCTAAGCCGCATATGAAAAACCGAAATTCCTCCCAAAGTATAATGTCACATGATGTAGCCATCTTCCAAAGTGAAAATGTATATAGCTTTGTTATCACAAGTACTGATGACACGAATGGTTGGAGTTTGAGCAAAACTTGAATGTGCAAATGACACGTTGAGAGTTAGTTACCCAATCATTGTCCCTGAAAGTGCCAAATCCTATCCTTCCCCCAAATGTTCTCGCACCCAAGTTGCTCTTTCAATACTTGTTGCATTCAGTATGGTAGACACACTTCCAGCAATATTAAACACCTACCTGCTTTCTATTGTGATAACCGCCAGAGACCGATTCTCTCCTCAGCTTGCAGAAAACGCAAGAACACGAGGACCATTTTGGTAGCATCTGCCATCTCTACACGATGCATAGCCTAAAGCTATATGCCAGTACGCACATTGTATACATCAGCTGAGTTGATACTTTTCATTTTCAGGTATCTACCTGCTGCTGTATTAAAGTATGATGGCATTTAAGTTATTGTTGGCAAGTGATAATTGTTAGTGCTGGATTTATAGTTTTGGGTTTAGTGTTTAGTATCAAACTTGTGTGCCTGTGTGTGCATGTGTGTTTATGCAAGCACATGTAAGTACTAATGTAAAAGGTTCAAATTGTTTGTTTGTGCCATACTTGTGCATATTATGAAAGGGAATTCTACATGTGCCACGGAAGGTAAACATTTGACCGAAATGATAATTAAATAAATGCGCAGGAAGGCGTTGAGGGAGTGCGGTCGGATTTCTGTCTGGTTAATGGAGATACATCTTGATGACTGGTGTATGCTGTGTGGATACAATCATATTTGGATACAATCTCCATGAAAGGCGCATAAAATACAAAGTTTAAATAGGGCCTATGAATTTTTTTATAAACTCTTTGAGAACATTAAGTGGTTGCCGAAGTCCTAATTCCTGGAGTAGAATGACAGTGTGACAGAGAGTGATATATGGTGATCCCATGACATTGATTATGACAGTGTTGCCACAGGAAGTGGCTTTCACCAATACAGAACATGAATGCTGATGGTGCTTCTCTTCTGTCACCCTGGGTGGGCCCTAAGTTACTATCTTTTTGTAGGTCAGATTGCTGTTTTGTGAATAAAGGGACATCACGGACACTGATAAAACAAATTTGTCTAAGATAACTAACAATACTTAGCTCATAACTGCAGTCTAGGTAATTGTACACTACTAGCTATAATTTGAGTCACACAGCAGCTAGATAAGTTTTTCTTACTCTTTTTTCTTCTGGCCAGCTTGTGCGATAATGTGTTTGGTGAAATGTGGTACTTATTCTTTTTCTTGCAGTTATGTAAATTTCATTGTGATTTTTAGAAAGCAAACTTTCAGATAATAATTTAATTACAAAAAAAAAAAATTGCATGCTATTGCTTTACTGGTTGAAGTTAATGAGTCTTCTACAGTCTTTGAAAAAGGGGTAACTCAGAAATAATATCAATATATAACTATCAGTATATCTTTAAGCCAAACTAGGTTGCTGTGGTGCATATAATGTTCCCTGACCTCAGGCAAAAAAAAATAAATAAATTAATTATACTAACTATTGACACCTGGGTATGCATTTGGGTTTTTGTCTCCACATATTATTGAGTTTTTGAGTATGTGCTCTGCATGTGTTCTATCAGAAGGAAGCACTGCCATATCGCTCAAGGATCTCATCCAGCTCCCCCACTCCTCTCCTCCTCTTGTCCTTAGCTGCGTGTTGTTTTGATACACAGCTGCCATCTGTGTGAAATATTAATGCAGTGGGCTGATTTGGGGTGTCGAGCAGTGTCACTCATTTGGCTTTTAATCATGCGGCAGCTCCTGAAAAAAAAAAAAAAAAAAAAAAGAAGATGGAAAATAATTCCCTTCCTGGGTGGCTGTCAAAGTCTTTCCAAAGTCATCCAGCACGTAGAGCGTCATGCCTGTCGCCTGTCTTCCCTCTCATTGACAGCTGCATTTTTGGCTCGCTTCCGAAATGGCTAAGCGCTCTCACGTCTAGACCTCCCTGTTCAGCCAAACAAGGACATCATCCATGAAAATTTAAATGGAATAGCATCTCATGACTATCCTTACATATGTGTGCCTTCTTCTCTTGGAAGACATCACAATAAGATGCACAGTTCTTTTCAAAGTATTACAGTCACCAACAACAATAACTAATATGTCTCCATTTAGAAGAATGTTTGTAAACTTTAGGGATTACAGGTTTTTTTGTTTTGTTTTTTTTGTTTTTTGTTTAACAGTTTTGAAATTGGTGGGGCCACAAAGTGTTGGATCCGATCACATTTTCAAAAAAAATATTTCATTGCTCCAGCCTCGTCTTTGTTTTCCACTTTTCAACACATTACAGATGACGGAATCTAGTTTTGAAGGCACAAAGGATCCAGTCTATGATTAATGTGACTGCATTTATAATTCAGCTAAATAACATAAGCATAATTATGACATTAATCAACAGAGCTGCTGGACAGCATGAATGTTTCTGTAAATGTGATCAACTTCAGGATATTTTATTAATAGAATATTTCATTCCAAACCAAGCAATGTGTAACCTTCATAAATACCTTTCACGGTGAAAAATTGACAAAGAAAAATGTATGTCTTCACTTTCCCACCAAAAAATATTCCCTTCCCATGGCCCATTATCGGGGTTTTTAATAAGGGCATCTAATTAATATTTATTGTGTAATTGCATTTTTTTTACTTTATTTTCCAGAGAAAGGAGTAACAAGTCTAAAATACTGTTGTTGTTAATTAAGACAAACGCATTAATTATTAAAGATGCAAACATGTCAAGCAAGCATAACTAATTATTCTAGCATGTTAACAGTTGTTTAATGTTAGCAGCCGCTGAATTATTTAGAGAGCATGTGCCATTTTTGGATTGTTTGAAATGTACCGTGGTAATTGGAGTGAGGAAAGCCACACCAGTGTCTCACAGAAGCGGCACTAAACAACAACAGCAAAAAAATGAAAATGAAAAACATTTTACAGATGGGGCCTACCGAGTGGTTATTGTTCATTACAGGTGAATACAAATTGAGAAACATGAGAAAGTAGTCAGGTAAAAGGTGTTAAGCAAATGCACTGCAACCTGTCAGTGTCTTTTATCAGCGATAAATCAGCAGGTTTTATTTATTTATTTATTTATTTATTTATTTTTTTGGGGGGGACATCAGGGAATGAAGATAATGAAATGTGACAGCAGACAATTTACATTGTTACATCTTAATTGTCACCGGATGTGCTTGCAATCTGGAAGGCTGTCAAAAACAGAGACAGCTCCTCCCACTGGACAGGTAGGACAGGGTGTAGAGACAACAACTCCTGATCAAACCCAGGCAATGGTGCACTTGATCAAAATGCAGTCCTTGCCAAGTGCAGGTCCCTTTGACTAAGCGATCATGATTGCTTGTTTCTCATTTGAAAGGAAGTCCGTATAGTTTACTGGCCACCTACACAATGACAAGAAACTGCATTCCTACAGAGCGAGTAACACACACACACACACACACACACACACACACACACACACACACACACACACACACACACACACACACACACACACACATGTTAAAGTGGCCATATCATGCTCATTCCAGTTCTATATTTTTATTCTGGGGCTCCATTAGATTAGCTTTGCATGATTTACAGTTAAAAAAATCCTTATTTATCTTATACTGGCCTTTTTGCAGTCCCTCAGTTCATCCTCTGTCTGAAACAGGCTGTTTGGACTATTTTCTCTTTAAGGCCTTTCTCCCAAAAGCCAACTTTCTTCTGATTGGCCAACTTCCAGAAGCCTGTCGAGGGGGCAGTGCCCAGTGCTTATTGTATTGAACTCTGTCTCCCCATAGAGATCTGTTTCCCCCTAGTCAGACTTTGATACAGCACCGAGACGCTTGATTAACCTTAACTAACCCTCAACCCAGTAGCAAATCGTGACTCTTAAACCTTGGCCCTCTGAACCCCCTTCCCTTGTCGAGAAAAAAAGCAAACTACCAGCCTAATATACTGTGTCCTCTCTTATGGTGCTGCAAAAGTTACCTATGATAATTCCAGCTCTGAAACAAAAATTAAGTTGCTAGTCCAGCCTTAGAAATGAAACGAGCTAACAGCACAGAGTAAGAGTTATCGTCAAAACAAAAAAAAATTAGTTTCTAAAGCAAAACGCAAATCCTCCTTACAAATAATTGCATCATCACACAAGCTGTGTGTACCCTTCAGCAGAATATGATGACAACAGGATGGGGTGCAAAACGCATGACAACCACCTCCTCCTACCACACAAAACCAACAAAATTTCATGTACATCATGACAGCGCAACCATTAGTGGCAGACACTTCAGAACCATAGATAGTAAACAGCGATCATGGCATTTTTGGGGGCCTACACCCACAAACAAGCAATATTGTTAATAAATAATATTATTAGAGTAGCACAGCAGCCTATTATATATATATATATATATATGCATGCAATGGTAAATGTGTATAATGACTGCTGAGTTTGTAAATTTACAGATTGACTGGTAACTGGTAATTCTGCGTAATTTTTTATTTTGATTTTTTCTTTTTTTCTTTTGATATACTTTAATGATCACTGTAGGGCAATTACGCTCCGCGTTTAATCAATCCCAGCTGTGTAGCTAGGAGCAGTGGGCAGCTGCCGTGCAGCACCTGGAGACCAACTCCAGTTCGTCTTTCCATTGCTTGGTCAGGGCACAGACAGGAGTATTAACCCTAACATGCATGTCTTTTTGATTGTGGGGGAAACCGGATCACCCGGAGAAAACCAACCGCAGACACAGGGAGAACATGCAAACTCCACACAGACGATGACCTGGGATGACCCCAAGGTTGGACAACCCCAGGGTTCTAACCCAAGACCTTCTTGCTGTGAGGCGACAGCGCTAATCACTGCACCACCGTGCTGCAGGAAGGCTCCTCAGTGTCTCTAAGGACATAATCAATACTTCACCCTTAAACCAACCCTCATTTGACCAAGAATCATCCAGTGGTCACAACAATAATGAAAAGCCACTATTGGTTTGGACCCAGAACCTTCTTGCTGTGAGGCAATAGCGCTAACCACTGTGCCACTGTGCTGCCAAATGATGACCATTTTCCCAAATAAACCTTATCTCATCTCATCTCATCTCATCATCAGCTGCTTCTCCGGGGTCGGGTCGCGGTGGTAGCAAGCTAAGGAGGGCACTCTAGACGTCCTTCTCCCCAGCAACGCCCTCCAGCTCTTCCTGGGGGATCCCAAGGTGTTCCCAGGCCAGACTGGACATGTAGTCCCTCCAGCGAGTTCTGGGTCTTCTCCGGGGGTCTCCTCTCAGTTGGACGTGCCTGGAAAACCTCCAAAGGAAGGCGCCCAGGAGGCATCCTAATCAGATGCCCGAACCACCTCAACTGGCTCCTTCCGATGTGAAGGAGCACATCTCTACTTCGAGCTCCCCCTGTATGTCCGAGCTCCTCACCCTATCTCTACAGCAGAGCCCAGACACCCTACAGAGGAAACTCATTTCAGCCGCTTGTATCCGCGATCTCACCCTTTCGGTCATTACCCAAAGAACATAGGTGAGGGTTGGAACGAAAATTGACTTGTAAATTGAAAGCTTTGCCTTCCGGCTCAGCTCCCTCTTCACCACAATGGTCCAGTAAAACGTCCACATTACTGCTGATGTTGCACCAATCCGCCTGTCAATCTCCCGCTCCATCCTACCCTCACTCGTGAACAAGACCCCAAGATAATTGAACTCCTTCACTTGAGGCAACAATGCATCCCCAACCTAGAGGGAGCAATCCATCATTTTCCGGTAGAGAACCGTGGCCTCAGACTTGGAGGTGCTGAGTCTCATCCCAGCCATTTCACACTCAGCTGCAAACCACCCCAGAGTGCGCTGGAGGTCGCGTTCTGATGAAGCCAACAAAATCACATCTTCTGCGAAGAGCAGAGATGAAATTCTGAGATTCCCAAAACGGACACATTCCTCACCTTGGCTGCACTCTTTAGTTCCTGTCCATGAATATCACAAACAGAATCTGAAAGTCCGCGGTGGCGTAGCGGTCTAAGCATCGGCTTGGTGTCGATGCAGTTGCCCACTGGGGACTGGGGTTCGCGCCCCGGTCTCGTCAGATCCGACTATGGCCGGACTCGATGAAGCAGCAATCATTGGCAACGCTGTCTTCGGGAGGGGGGCGGAGTCGGCTTGTGTCCGTCATGTGAATGCGTCTCTGTGTGTGTCGGAAAAACAGTGGTTCGGCTTGGATTCGCCTTGTCACGAAAGTGGGGAGGCGTCTCCTTCGAGACTGCCGGCCGGAGAGATGCAGTTGGCGAACGCATGCAATACGAGGGTGGGTGTTTGAATTAAAAATAGGGATCAATTGGCCACTAAATTGGGAGAAAAAAGGGAAAAATCAGAAATAAATTTAAAAAACAAAAAAAACCAAACAGAATCTGAGACAAGGGACAACCTTGGCGGAGTCCAACACCCACCGAAAACGTGTTTGACTTTGTGCCTGGGAATGCGGACACAGCTCTCACTTTGGTTATACAAGGACTGGATGGCTTGTAGCAACTGCCCCGGTACCCCATACTCCCACAGTATCCCCCACAGAGTGTGCCAGTGTACACAGTTGTAAGCCTTCTCCAAGTCCACAAAACACATGTAGACTGACCGGACAAACTGCCATACCCCCCTCAGCACTTCCGCAAGGGTAGAGTTGGTCCGTTGTTCCATGGCCAGGACGGAATCTACATTGTTCCTCCTGGATCCGAGGTTCGACAATTGGTCGGAGCCTCCTTTCTAGCACCTTAGAGCAGACTTTCCCAGGGAGGCTGAGCAATGTGATGCCCCGATAATTGGAGCGCACCCTCCAGTCCCCTTTTTTAAATATGGGAACCACCACCCCAGTCTACCACTCCACAGGTCTGTCCCCAACCTCCACATGACACTGAAGCGGCATGTCAAACAAGACAGCCCAACAATGTCCAGAGCCTTCAGCATCTCAGGGTGAATCTCATCCACACCCGGTGCCTTGCCACCAAGGAGCTTCTTAACTACCCCAGAGACATCTGCCAGGGATATGGGTGGGGCTTCCCCCGAGTCTTCAGACTCTACCTCCTCCGCTGAGGATGTGTTAGCCGGGTTGAGGAGCTCCTCAAAGTGATCTTTCCACCACCCGACAACATCCCCAGTCTGGGTCAGCAGTTCCCCTCTCCGGCTGAACACAGCCTGAGTAAGGCCCTGCTTCCCCTTCCTTAGTCGCCTCATGGATTGCCAGAACTTCCTTGAGGCCAGCCGAAAGTCCTCCTCCATAGCCTCGCCAAACTTCAGAATCTTCTGCTTCCGGTGAGGGAAGATGGCAGCGCGAATTCACATTTGCGGCAGCCTCATCCAGTACCGTTGATGCAGTGTCTTTGCCCATGTCTGTGTCTACGTTTTGTCTTCATTTGATGGCTGGAACAGCTGGCGCTGGATCGGGTGGGAGATCTTGGGCTGCTGCGCTGTGGGCCCAGGGACCACGGCCTTGGCCGGAGCTGCACCCAAGGAGGTAACACCAAAGGCGGTCTGACAGGATGCCGAAGTGGGGCAGGCTAAGCTAACTGCTAGCCCATGCAAACCAGCAGTTCCTGCAACACCGAGTGCGATCTGGTGGCAGCCTCACCTGGTGTTGACTGTGGTGTTTTTGATGTTATCTTGTGGAGTGCAGGGAGGTGTGTCGAGGGTGTCTGGCTGGGAGAGCTTAGTCTGCTTCGTCCGGTTTCCACACGGACCACGGCCCCTGCCTGGAGCTTTGCCTGAGAAGGAAACACTGAGGGTGGTCTGACAGGATGCAGAAGCGGGGCAGGCTAGGCTAACTGCTAGCCCATGCTGACCGGCAGTTCCGATAGCCATCCTGGCTGGCGTTTGTTTCCTTGCACAGTATTTTTTTGTTTAGTTTGGATAGCCATATGCGTTAGTTTGAATATGTGTGTTCTTGTAGTTTTTGGATGTTTATGTCTTTATGTTGCACTGCTGTGGGCTGGGGGAAACGACATTTCATTTCATTTCATGTGCGCAAGTACATGAGGTGAAATGACAAATAAAGTGTTGCTGATTCCTGATTCCTGAAATCTCCCACACCCTAGTTTTTGCTTCTACGTCCACCGAAGCTGCAGCCCTTCTGGCCTCCCAGTACCTGTCTGCTGCTTCAGGAGACCCCAGGGCCAACTTAGCCAGAAAGGCCTCCTTCTTGACCCTGACACCTGACAACCCCGGGGTTGTCCAACCTTGGGGGTCATCCCGGGTGGTCTTCTGTGTGGAGTTTGTATGTTCTCCCCGTGTCTGTGTTTGTTTCTTCCGGGTGCTCCAGTTTCCTCCCACAGTCCAAAGACATGTACAGTCGTGCTTGAAAGTTTGTGAACCCTTTAGAATGTTCTAAATTTCTGCATAAATATGACCTAAAACATCATCAGATTTTCACACAAGTCCTAAAAGTAGATAAAGAGAACCAATTAAACAAATGAGACAAAAATATTATATTTGGTCATTTATTTATTGAGGGAAATGATCCAATATTACATATATGTGAGTGGCAAAAGTATGTGAACCTTTGCTTTCACTATCTGATGTGACCCCCCGTCCAGCAATAACTGCAACTAAAAGTTTCTGGTAACTGTTGATCAGTCCTGCACATCGGCTTGGAGGAATTTTAGCCCATTCCTCTGTACAGAACAGCTTCAACTCTGGGATGTTGGTGGGTTTCCTCACATGAACTGCTTGCTTCAGGTCCTTCCACAACATTTCAATTGGATTAAGGTCAGGACTTTGACTTGGCCTTTCCAAAACATTAACTTTTTTTTTCTTTAACCATTCTTTGGTCGAATGACGTGTGCTTAGAGTCGTCTTGCTGCATGACACACGTTCTCTTGAGATTCAGTTCATGGACAGATGTCCTGAAATTTTCCTTAATAATTCACTGGTATAATTCAGAATTCATTGTTCCATCAATGATGGCAAGCCGTCCTGACCCAGATGCAGCAAAACAAGCCGAAACCATGATACTACCACCACCATGTTGCACAGATGGGTTAAGGTTCTTATGCTGGAATGCAGTGTTTTCCTTTCTCCAAACATAATGCTCCTCGTTTAAACCAAAATTTTCTATTTTGGTCTCATCCATCCACAAAACATTTTTTCAATAGCGTTCTGACTTGTCCACGTGATCTTTAGCAAACTGCAAACAGGCAGCAATGTTCTTTTTGGAAAGCAGTGGCTTTCTACTTGCAACCCTGCCATACACACCATTGTTGTTCAGTGTTCTGCTGAAGGTGGACTCATGAACATTAACATTAGCCAATGTGAGAGAGGCCTTTAGTTGCTTAGAAGTTACCCTGGGTTCCTTTGTGACCTGGCCGACTAGTACATGCCTTGCTCTTGGAGTGATCTTTGATGGTCGACCACTCCTGAGGCGGTAACAATGGTCTTGAATTTCCTCCATTTGTACACAATCGGTCTGACTGTGGATTGGTGGAGTTCAAACTTTTTAGAGATGATTTTGTAACCTTTTCCAGCCTGATGAGCATCAACAACACTTTTTCTGAGGTCCTCAGATATCTCCTTTATTCTTGCGATAATACGCTTCCACAAACGTGTTGTGAAGATCAGACTTTGATAGATCCCTGTTCTTTAAATAAAACAGGGCACCCACTCACACCTGACTGTCATTCCATTGATTGAAAACACCTGACTCTAATTTCACCTTCAAATTAACTGCTAATTAACTTGCCTCTCACAGATATGTGATATTGGATAATTTCCCTCAATAAATAAATTACCAAGTATAATATTTTTGTCTCATTTGTTTAATTGGGTTCTCTTTATCTACTTTTGGACTTGTGTGAAAATCTGATGATGTTTTAGGTCATATTTATGCAGAAATATAGAAAATTCTAAAGGGTTCACAAACTATCAAGCAACACTGTAGGTCTGGTGAATTGGCCATACCGGATTGTTCTGAGGTGTGAGTGTGTTGGCCCTGTGATGGACTGGCGGCCCATCCAGGGTGTCTCCCCGCCTGCCGCCCAATTACTGCTGGAATAGGCTCCAGCAGCCCACGACCTGAATTCGGATAAGCGGCTTGGATAATGGATGGATAATGGATGAATTACTATTGTTTGGACCTCTGTAAAATTATATATGGACCACCAATCACAGAGCTGAAAGCATAGCATTTTCCTCCTAGCAACTGCAGAGGCAGCTCTCCTGCCCTCCCCATCCGAAGCAACGGGGAGTGCAGAAGAGAGGTGAAGAAGAGAGTGCAGGCAGGGTGGAGTGGGTGGAGAAGCGTGTCAGGAGTGATTTGCGACAGAAGGGTACCAGCAAGAGTTAAAGGGAAGGTTTACAAGATGGTTGTGAGACCAGATATGTTATAAAATTTGGAGACTGTGGCACTGACGAAAAGACAGGAGGGGGAGCTGGAGGTGGCAGAGTTGAAGATGCTAAGATTTTCCCTGGGAGTGATGAGGAAGGACAGGATTAGGAATGAGTATATTAGAGGGACTGCTCAGGTTGGACGGTTTGGAGACAAAGCAAGAGAGGCAAGATTGAGATGGCTTAGACATATGTGGAGGAGAGATGCTGGATATATTGGTAGAAGGATGCTGAATATGGAGCTGCCAGGGAAGAGGAAAAGAGGGAGGCCAAAGACGAGGTTTATGGATGTGGTGAGGGAAGACATGCAGGTGGCTGGTGTGACAGAGGAAGATGCAGAAGACAGGAAGAAATGGAAACGGATGATCCGCTGTGGTGACCCTTAACAGGAGCAGCCGAAAGTAGTAGTAGTAGTAGTAACTGCAGAGGCAGCAAAATGTTTTTGTTTGTTTTGGTTTTTTTTAAATTTATTTTTCCCCATTTTCTCCCCAATTGTATCCGGTAATTACCCCACCCTGCTGAGCTGTCCCGATCTCTGCTCCAGCCCCACTGCTGATCCAGGGAGGGCTGCCGACTACCACCTCTCCTCCGATAAATGTGGAGTCGCTAGCCGCTTCTTTCACTTGACAGTGAGGAGTTTCGCCAGGGAGACGTGACGCGTGGAAGGATCACTCTATTCCCCCCAGTTACCCCTCCCCCAGAACAGGCGCCTCGAACGACCAGAGGAGGCGCTAGTGCAGCGACCAGGGCACATACCCACATCCGGCTTCCCACCCGCAGACATGGCCAATTGTGTCTGTAGGGACGCCCGACTAAGCCGGAGGTAACATGGGGATTCGAACCACTGATCCCCATAGGCAACAGAAAAGACCCCACGCCACCTAGCCGCCAAGGCAGCAAAATTCTGATAGGGAGACAAAGGGGCAGAGGCAGCGCCGGAGGGGAGCTTAAGCCCCCCACCCCCCCAAGAAAGGCCACAGCACCCCCATAGCACCCCCAAGAAATTTTGTAACTTCTTCATATATTTCATTTTTTCACGGAATAAAATCAATTGTTCAGCTGTGTGACCTTATCTGATTGTCACACAGTCGAACAATTCATTTTATGCAGTGATAAAAATGAAATGTGTGAAGAAGTTACAAAATAAATTAATATATTAATTTACAATATGAATTAATTGTATGTTAAATTATTTGAATTAATTGTTCGACTGTGTGACATTATCTGGTTGTCACACAATCAAACAATTTATTTTAGTGAAAACATTGAAAGGGTGAATAAGTTACAAAATACATCCATCCATCCTTTATAACCACTTATCCTGCTCTCAGGGTCGTGGGGATGCTGGAGCCTATCCCAGCAATTATTGGGCGGCAGGCAGGGAGACACCCTGGACAGGCCGCCAGGCCATCACATGGGTTTCCTCCATGTGCTATGGTTTCCTCCCACAGTCCAAAGACAAAATACATTAATTATTTAATTAATTCATTTTCCAAGCCACTTATCCTGATGAGGTTCATAGGGTGCTGGAGCCTATCCTAGTGCTCACTGGGCAGAAGGCGAGGAAACACCCTGGACAGGTCACTAGTGCATCACAGACATTAATACATTAATTGCAAATTAAATTAATTGAATTAATTGTTTGACTGTGGGACATTATCTGGTCATTACACAGTCTAACAATTAATTTCATTCAGTGAAAATTAAATGTGTGAAGAAGTTACAAAATAAATTAATAAATCAATTTACAATATAAATTAATTTTAAATTAAGTTAGTTAAATTAATTGTTCGACTGTGTGACATTATCTGGTCATTAGCGGTCATCTATTAATAGGACCAGTCTGAACCTGTTAATAGATGACCGCTAATACATTATTTACTGTACGTTCGCTCGCACCCCACACCTTTTAGTGATTGTGCTTAAAATAGCAGGTGTGGTTGGCTAATGGCTGGTTGGGCTTGCTTAATGATCGCATCCTCAACGCAGAAGTCAATGACCAGTATCATCTGAAATTGATTGTTTCTTGGTCTCCAAACGGCCATGACGGGAGATCAGCTAGAGCAAGAGGAGAATCCGTTTGATGATGCTACGACCAATGTGGATGCTAATGTGGATGTTAGCCAACATCCACAGCAAGGGCCAAGACATCCAGTTCTTAAAGCATACCAATCACAGACGTTTGGGACTCAGCAAAGGAGTTTCAGTAGAAGCTGGTTTGAGCAATATGTCTGCCTAGAATATAGCGTCACCAAAGATGCAGCTTTTTGTTTTGCATGCAGGCATTTTTCTTATGACCAGGTCAGCACAGATTTCATTCTGAATCATCGTTCACCATCACCGGCTTCCAAAACTGATGAAAAGCTACAGCCAAGTTTAAGGCTCATAATGAAAGTGCAGGGCACAAATTTTCAATCGAGGCAAGGACAGAATTCAAAATGAAGTGGGAAAGCGGCTCTAAAATAGTGAACATGCTTGATAAGGGACATTTGGCGCTTGTCAAGGAAAATCGGCAGTACATGAAGACCATAGTGAAGAGTAGCTCAGCAAGGCTGCATGAGGGTGAGCAGTCATTCAATAGAGGGAATTTAATTAAACTGCTGCATGTAATCAGTATATTTGACAGTACAGTAACCAAAAAGATGGCCAACAAACTCCAAATGCACACACCACAACATTAAAAATGAGATTTTTTCTGTAATGGCATGTAAGTTGAGAAAAGAAATCGGTAATGAAGTCAGGAAGGCAGAGTATTTTGCACTCATGGTAGATAAGAGTAAAGACCTGGGTTAGAAAGAGCAAATTTCTGTCATGGTACGTTATTTGAACAAAGAGGCCATTTACAAGGACTTCTTACATTTTACCCCCGCTGATGGATTGGATGCAAACTCCCTACTGAACAGTATCAAAAATACTCTGTCAATGCAACATTGATCTCAATGCATGTATCGGGCAGTGTTATGATGGCACGGCTGTAATGTCGGGATGTAACAGCAGGGTGCAAGAAAAGCTTCGTAAAGAGGTCCCACATTCACTGCCATGCTCATAGGCTTAATCTGGTGTTGGTGGATTGCGTAAACAATGTGAAAACTGCAGCTGAGTTTTTCCAAACGATACAAATGCTGTATAATTTTTTTCTCTATGTCAATTGTGCATGATACTTTTATGAAAAAGCAGAAAGAACTTGAACCGAAAGTGCAGCCCGTAGAGCTTAAGAAGTTATCTGACACATGCTGGGCATGCCAGTACGCTGCACTCTGTGCCTTCCATCCATCCGAGCTACCCTGCTAGACATGATCGACCAGTTGAACCCACACAGGAAGACTGAGGCAAGAGCTATACGTTCTATCATAGACGAGCAGTTAGTCCTGCATCTGACTCCCTTTGAAGAGCTATTCAGTGATGAAATTCATGTCTGATCAGCTGCAGTAACCTGATCTTGATCTAGCATCGGCGAGAGACCTGGCCCAGTCTGTAATCTCTGCCATCTCTGAAAAACGCACAGAGATTTCATGAAAAAATATTAGAAAGCGAGCAGAGGACCTGTGCCTGAAGGCTGGCATCACTGCACAAAGCTCACCGCACAAGAAAAGACAGGCCCAACCATCTCGACACTTGGAGGGTTTTGTCGTCGAGGCTCCAATAGAGAGAAGACATGACGCCATGGATGACATGCGAAAGCACTCATTCTATCCTGTCATTGACAGACTCTTTAGTGAAATTTAGGGATGCTTTTCAGCAGAAGCAAATGATGTGCTGATGGGTGTGACAGCCCTGAGCCCTAAACACACATCTTTTCTTAACAATCTATACTGCCAGTGTCCCGGTATTATGGAATCGATGAAGTGAACTTGGCTGCATAGTTACACCTGGTCTGCCAGTTGCTGCAAAGAAAAGAAGAGCAAGGACACACCATTAACAACACCATGGAGTTCCTGTCACTTATGAGCCTATACAAGGATGCCTTTATGGACTTATATAAACTGATATTTATATCAGTAACACTTCCTGTGTCATCAGCAAGCTGCGAGTGGAGTTTCTCTTGTCTCCGGTATTTAAAAATGTACCTGAGGAACAGCAGTGGGACACCCGTAACAGTAACCTGGCACTGTTGGCCATAAACACCAGGAGGACAAAAGATTTGGACACTGATGAAATCATCGATGCCTTTGCCAACAATCAAAATAACAAACGCAATGTTCTTCTATGAAAACGTCCAATGGTGAGTGACAGTCTTGTAATGGCACTGTGTTACTAGGCCAGGTATTGCCATATAACAGTTTTTCTAACGCTTTACCATTATTCTTTATTTATAGTCTGTAAGTTATTCTTTATTCTATGAGCTGTGCATTCATTGCTTACTAGGGAGCTGGCAGCATTGTTATTGTTTCATTACAACTAAGTTAACATGTTAGAATTCTTGTTTCCGTTTTCTAAAGTAATTCTTTATGTGTTTCTGTATTTTGTTTTGGTCACTTTAAGAATCACAGGGCGTCAGTAACGGGAAGTTATGTCATGTACCCAGTAATTGGGAAGTAAGTGAGCGTGACATAGAGAGCTTTTTGTTTTGCTATTGTTATTTTTGTGTCCTTTTTTTTTACAGCTTTATTCAACAAGACAATGTACATAATATGTCAGGTACAAACAAGAACACAATACAGGAGAGCTGATAACATAAAAAAAAACAACCCAATATTTTTGAGATGTATGACATTCCAAATAAGTCGAAAATTAAATAATTATAGTAACAATACAAAAATAAATAAAACTCATAAAATAAATATAATAAAAAAATTGAAAAAATTATTTGACGGGGTTTCATCAAATATGTTTCTGTAATATGCTAAGAACCTGCTACTTTTTCTGTTGTGTGTGAGAGCAAGACAGTCAAGCACTGAGCTAAATTCGATCAAAAAAAAAAGAGGGAAAGATGGTCGTGAACCTAAAAACTTCTGTTTATGAGTAAAGAATTTTCCCAATACAATAAAAACATTAACAACATATTTCAGAGATTTGTTACTCATATTGTCATAATAAGAGATTATATATTTTAAGAGTAAAACAATGAGTAACATTAGTGATATTGAAAACATGAGAATTTAAATCAGACCAAAATTTCATTGTTATTTTACATTGAAAGAATAAATGGATTGACGTTTCATCAGCATGTCCACAAAAAGAACAAGAGTTATCAACATCCACATATCTGGAGATTATAGATTTCACTGGATAGATTTTGTGTAAGATTTTAAATTAAACTTCTTTGACTTTGCTAGGAATACAAAACTTATAAGGTAAAAGCCATGTCTTTTGCCAGTTAATTTCTTCCAAATGTGAGTTCCAGTAAAATTTTCCTTTTGGGGTGGCTTTGTTTTTCCTTTGAAAAATTGACGAATATGTCTATTATTACATTTCTTGTAATTTATGTTGATACCATTCCAAAGCAATGCAGATGGAGCATCTGGGGTACTTCCTCCACACTCCTAATAAGATTGATTAGACCAGAAAGAATGGCTTTGACAACGGAATTGTATTCTTTAAAAGGGATTGGAAAGTTGTGTCTAGTTATAAAAAGCACATAGGACAGTATACAGCCATGTTCATCCACAATGTACAAAACACTGACAATATTTATTTGGAACCACTTGGGATAAAAAATAGATGTATTCCTAATAGTCATATTATCATTATTCCATAAGAAAATGTTATGAGGAGAAAAATTGTGGATGAAGCATAACTTCCAGGCTAGAAGGGATTGCTGATTAAACTTAGCTAAAGACACAGGAAGTTTGTTTGGGGGGTAATTACATGTTAATTAATATAAAAGAGAGACCACCAATTTTATCAAAAATATGATTTGGGATGAAGAACCACAGAGAATCTGGGTTTGCCAGACATTTTTTTAGCCAATTAATTTTAAAAATGTTTACAGTATCAATGAAGTTTAAAACTTCAAGACCTCCCTCCGCTCTACTGTTAGAAAGTACTGCCTTTTTAAGTTTGTGAGTCTTATTTTTCCAAATGAAGTCAAGAAATAACTTGTTTATTTTATTAACATAGGGGTCATTAACAAAAAGGGAAGGATAAACGAAGCAAGAAAGGCCCTTGGCATTACATAAAAGAACTCTGCTGTATAATGTTAAGTCTCTTTGAAGCCAGAGGTTAAAGACATTCTTGGTTTTCTTAATCCTTCCATTAAAGTTCAGTTGCTGTCTGGCTACAAGGTTTTTAGCTGTATAAATATTTAACTGTGTTCTTTACAGGAACATTTTAAATTAATGCAACTTCACAATCATGTATGGGCAATAACTCACATTTAGAAACATTGAGCTTCAAACCTGAAACCTTCAAACCCATTTTTGTTTATATTTACAATTTGTGTTAGCAATAAATATTTCATTAACTAACTTTTTAACACTGTCATTAATGGGTCTGTCTTTAAAAAGGGCGTTGTTGAGTTTCCAGTAGCCTCTTAATTTTGGAGTATGCTGTAGGCCACCAAGCTTTCGAATAATTTGCTTATGATCTGACAACAGAGCAAAATAATGAGAGACATCTTTTACAAGATGAAGAACAGATGATGAGATTAAAAAAAGTTCAATTCTGGACCGAGAGGACAAGTTCTTATTAGACCAAGTAAAATCCTGTATGTCAGTATTTAAAAAGTGCCATGCATCAGTCAGAGAGAGATCAGAACACAATTTTAAAATGAGATTATTTCTTTGAAGACCTTGACAAATTTTTGGAGGAAACCTATCCATTGCATCATCAGCACATTCATTAAAGTCACCACATAAAATTAGATAAGAGTCTGAATATTTATACAAGAGTTCATTTAGTTTGGAAATTACCTCACAAAAAATCACCTTGTTGGAGGAATGAGAGTGGTGACCATAAATATTACACACAATGAAAATTGAATTATCTTGTGTCATGGAGCCTCCTCCCTCCATTTCCAATTTATGTTACGTGTGCTGAGAGGAAGGTGCACATTCCTCTCACTCATCTGATCAACATTCATGTATCTGGTGATGTTTGTGACATGCTTGCTCACTTGCTCTTAGTCTTCACTCATCCAGGATTCCTCTATAGGGGGACTTTGATTCTCTGACCTGCCTGACCTTTAAGAAGAAGTGTATTGCCCCTCTGAAATGGCTTTAAGTATTGTTTTCTGCTGAATTATTAGTCAGTTCCAAAGCAGGGAATATTTATTTGTTTATTAATTTCATTAACAATGTGTGTTTTGATTTGATTAATAACAAAATAAAAAGGTGGCTTTCCTCTTCATTGCATCACGTATACGCCTGACATTCAATGACATAACTGATAAGAGAATTTAACTTAAAATCTATTAAAAAAATAATGATTAAAAAAATGAAAATAAAAACAATGAAAAATTACAAGTTCTCAAGTAAACAGGTAACTAGAACTTTAAGGTGTTTTAGTCTCCTTTGAAAGAGGGAGTAATAGACAACAGACAACCAGTAGGATATGAACAAATACAGTGACTCAATACAATATATGGCAGTTTAACTTGGCTAACCCTTGTAAAGAAATATAGCATGTAAAGAAATATAGCAGATATAGATGTATAAAAATATAGCACCATGAAGACGATAACTGTTTTCTTTATCGGGTATTTCTTGATGCGGAGGACAGCCCACTCTGCAGCCAACCAAAGTCCACAGTTCGGAGTTTAGATGATGTTTTCAGTAGGTGCACTTGAATTAATTCTCTGGTCGAGAGAGCAACGGGAATTGCTCAACAGAGTTATTACAATGTGAGCAACTCAATCCATCAAGCATGCGAGTCTAAAAGTACATGGAGTGTATGAAAAGTCATTAAATGTCCAAGTGGTCAATTTTTTCCCCTTCCATCAGAATAAAAGGACCAAGGAAGGAAGCTTTTAACCCATCCTTTCTTGCTTTTTTAACAAGGGGCCAGAGCTTCTCTGTCCTCAGGACTCAGTGCCTCGGTGAGCCGCAGTTTGTTATCCCCACAAAAATTGCAGCCTTTGGCGCTGTTCCACACAACATCACGGAGACGGCGGAGTGCAAACAAGATTATGATAGACCTGTGGGATCCATCCTTTCTTCTTGGGCCAAGACGATGGGCAATGTCAACCCCCTCCTCCAGATATTCCTGAAGCCCGGGAGCAACGTTTCCGACAACATCAATCACCATTTCTCTGACATCTTCGCTGGTCTCCTCTTTCAATCCGTGTAGTTTCAAAGCCCATCTCCAACTGTAGCGTTTACATTCAGCAACTCCTGCCCTTAAGATGCGGTTTTCTTTTTTCAAATCGTCAATCTCTGACTCCGTGTGCTTCAGAATTTATTTTTGTTGGTTAACATCCACCACAAGTTGTTCGACTATAGAGGACAGTTTCTCAGTGCATTTGGAAGTTGCATCTGTTGTCATTTCAATCACTGAAATCTTGCGGAACATCTCATCATGTTTGTTAGAGAGCACATGGATTGTTGCCAAGATGTCTGCACTGCCGTTATTACTGTCATCATTACCGTTACCGCCTCACTTCTTCCTTTTGGTGATAGGTTTGAAGGGAGAGTTGGCAGGTGAGGCAGAAAATATATCAACGGTGCCCTCTGAGTTATTAATCACCATCTTTTCCGTACCTGGTACATACAGCTCCATGGAAGTTTCAGTGTCACTCACGTTAGCATTAGGATTGGTAGACATTTTAGCTAATGTTAATTTTGATTCAAACTTTTACCGCCGCGCTTTTTCAAAATATTATCTTATTTCCACTGATAACTATGCCTGGTACCAACTGCAAAGATAATCCGTCACTTATTCGGGAGCTCTTGGCTGTCAATACGGCATTGGAGGAGTGGAGACACTGGTTGGAGGGGGCGGAGAAACCATTCCTGGTTTGGACGGACCACAAGAACCTGGAGTATATTAAGACAGCAAAGTGTCTCAACTCCAGGCAGGCAGGGTGGGTACTTTTCTTCTTACGTTTCAACTTCACCCTCTCCTACCGTCCAGGGTCCAGAAATGTGAAGCCGGATGCCCTGTCATGCCGGTTTGTCAAGAAGGAAGAACCCTCCGAACCTGACACAATCCTGCCCAGCCAGTGTCTCTTCACTACTGTCCATTCTCTGTTGAGCAAAAGTTTCTGGAGGCCCTCATCAACATCCATCTCCAGTTAATGAACCTAGAGGGAGGCTGTTTGTTCCTGTGTCTGTCCACTCCCATGTTCTCCAGTGGGCTCATGCGTCCAGACTTGCCTGCCACCCAGGGGTCTCACGCACTTTGGCTAGTCTCCGCCAGAAGTTGTGGTTGCTCCACATGCAGAAGGACGTGTTGGAGTATGTAGCCGCCTGCCTGTCCCAGCTGTGCCCAGGGGAAGCCGTCCAATCGTTGTCCAGCAGGACTACTAAACCCGCTGCTCATTCCACGACGATCCTGGTCACACATAGCCCTGGACTTCATCACTGGTCTCCCGGACTCTGAGGGGAACACAGTGGTCGTTACTGTGGTTGATCGTTTTTAGTCTGTGCATTACATTCCACTGCCTAAAATACCCACAGCTAAGGAAACTGCTCAACTCCTTCTGCAACATGTTTTTAGGATACCTGGCCTGGCTACCTCTGTGGTCTCTGACAGGGGACCACAATTCACCTCTCGTTTTTGGAAAGCCTTCTGTATTCTCATAGGTGCTTTGGTCCAGCTGTCGTCAGGTTTCCACCCACAGACCAATGGGCAGACTGAGAGGGCCAATCAGCACCTAGAAAGCACCCCCCCCCCCCCCCGCTGCATGGTCAGCCAGAACCCATCCTCATGGAGTCAGCGCTTCCCATGGGTTGAGTATGTGCATAATTCGCTGCCTGCCACCTCCACGAGGCTCTCTCCATTTCAAGTTTGTTTTGGGTATCAACCCCCTCTGTTCTCCTCACAAGAGGAGGAAACACTTGTGCCCTCTGCCCAGGCTTTTGTCCGCAAATGTCACCGGAAATGGCAACGAGCCCGTGCCCAACTCCTGCGGTCCTCAGCCTGTCAAAAGGAACAGGCTGACCGCCGCCACTCCCCAATACCGGGTAGGACAAAGGGTCCGTATATCTCTCCTTGGTTTTTCCATCTAAGCTTGTACATAATTCTTGATCGAAGCCATCGCAGATTTGCATGAGATTGGCCTAACAGCCAAAAATCCTCAAATCGAATCTGATCCTTTGCGCCGTGAGGGTTGAACTTTGTAAAATTTATTTTCAAACTGTTTTTCAAAGGGTGGATCACAACTGCGATGTTTTATTTCCGTACGTTTGTCAGATTTTCGTTTAAAATGTCTTTCGCGTTAACAGATCAACAATGAGAACTTCAATGTAAACAGTGGTTGCTAAGGTCTAGCTGTCCAACATGGTGGAGCTGTTCATTGTCAATGAAAAAGTCACGTGATTGAGGATAACCATACCAAAATTGGAGGATTTTTTTGAAAAGATGTCAGGGGGTAAAAAGTTTAGCAAACTAGACTTAAGCCATGCATATCAGCAAGTGGCCCTGGATGACGCATCTAAGCAATACGTCACTATAAATACACACAAGGGGTTGTTCGAGGTAAATCGTCTCCTTTAGGTGTTTCTTCCAGCCCACCTATCTTTCAGCGACTGACGGAGAGTCTGGTGGTAGGAATTACAAATGCGGCCGTTTACCTTGATGATATCTTGGTGACAGGACGGAGCGATCAGGAACACTTGGCAATCCTGAACGAGGTGCTGGCGCAGCTGCAGGAAGTGGGGTCTTCGGCTAAAGCGCAGTAAGTTTGCCTTCATGCAGAAGCAAGTAGAGTTCTTAAGACATAGAGTGGATGCCTCGCGACTTCACTCTCTGCCTCATAAGGTAATGGCAATACAGAATGCACCGGCACCTACTAATGTCACAGAACTGATAGCGTACTTAGGCTCGCTCAACTACTTTAATAGGCTCCTGCCAAACCTGTCAACATTGTTGGCCCCATTGCACAAACTATTGAGAAAAGATAGCCATGTGGCTTATGGCTGTTGTTGGCCTGAAAAGTGGCTATTTCCAATGTTTTCTTCTTTAGGAAAGGCAGACAAACCGAAAATTAAGCATTGAACTGTGCCTGTTCAGGGAGCAGTCCTCGGTAAAATGAAGGGGACACTTGGAGTTGTATTGCTGAGGAATAGGGGTGAAAGGGAATTTTAACCACTGATTCTTCATTTTGTCTTCCTTTGAAGTCCATACAAAGGGGATTTGCCTTTGCACCGAAGAAAATAACATCTTCTCGACATTACAATACTTACGGCCGCAATGACGTAAGAGGTAAAAAAACAACAGGTCGGGGGGGGGTCGAAACATTTCTATATCTTTCTAAACTGTAATCGTAAATATTACAATATAGTTCCCATATTCCTGCCTGGAAGAATCTTTTAGTACGATTTAAGAAACCCTAAAGTGGACCATACCGTTTTTTGTTTTTGTTTTTAACTTTTATTTCAGTTGAACGTCTTGTCTCCTCTCACACGTCATTGCAACGGCTCGCGACCTCATTAAAGTCTACGTCCATGTGCGTTGCCAAGCCAGTGGAGACGCTGTCATCTAGCTAGTTTAATACACTTTAATTTCTTACGTTTCTGAATTAGAATGTCTATGGATTAACACTAATGTTAGCTATTTTGTAGCGTTTGCCTTAAACTACAGTTTAGCTAACTAACGTTAGCTAGCTAAAGCTAACGTTTGCCTTACCTAACATTAGCTAACTAATTTTAGCTAGCTGTCAGCGCAGCCTTACATTTCCGATTTTAGCTAAATAGCTAGCTAGCTGAGCCTATGGTTTGGCATTTCTCTTAACAATATAAAATGTCATATTATTGAGTGTTGGCTAACACTGGTGCTCAGTCATGAGCAGTGAGACAGTGGAGGATTAGTTGTTGTAAAGACACTTTTTGACAATAGTTTATTTCATTTTAATAGTCTTGTGGGGCTGTGGTGGTTTAGTTATTCTTTTCTTTTTGATATTAGTTTTTATTATAGGCACCCCTTTGTTTTCATACAGGGATGCAGGAGTTTTACCTGGTTGGGTAATTGAACAATATTAAAATCCATGTGTGCTGAGGGCAGATTAATTGTATTAGTTCAAATGTATCATTACTTTATTGATCATATATTAGAGTTCATTCCCAGAGTCAACATGAGCAAGAAGATGAGAGATATCTGTCACTTTTTTGTGCTTAAAAAAAGAGCAAGTTGAAACTTGTAAGAATTGGGACTTAGATGATAATGCAGCCTGTATTTTCTGTGGTTGTCATGCAGGCTTAATACTGAGCACGATAGTATGGGTGATGGTGATTTTCACATGTGTGTGCTGTTGTATTAAGGAAGCAGAGGGAGGTTAAAATGACATTCAGGAGGAGGTCAAGCAGACAGTGAGCAGGTAGGACCTAGTAGCAAAGAGGTGAGTTACAAAGGAGACTGCACTTAAATATCTATGACATCATACCAGATATTTAGGCAAATAGTACTTTCAGAAACTGATGGAATACACAACAATCATAGTCCACTGTTTTCAACTAATATGCTAGGACTTTTAATGGTGTTCACTACTGACAGTAAAGAAAGTTATGGTACAGCATTGCATGGGTCTGTGTTTGAGTGGAAATAATGGTCTACTATTGTTGTGTATGTGGGTCTGACTTGCTGGCAGTTTTGCTCTAGAATACATTGTTGGCAGTCCCTGACTACAAACGTTGTTGTGTGGTACGTGCCCCATAAGCTGGTGTAATGGATTTTATTCATCATCATCTATAGACTGCAAACATTGCGTTAAAAAAAGCAAGATATTGTAAGACTTAAGTTCACTGAAACATACGCCTGGGCTGAACTGGGTTTCCTTATGCCCTGGAGAAAAATGTGTTTTTGTATAATTCACACTCTGGCAATATATGCACTAACCAAACTTTTCCTGGCCTCTGCTTTACCTAACTTTGTTTGAGGGCGGGCCAAACTAGCTGCTAGCCGAGCATTATGAAAATGTTACATAATGACACAGATAAGTAACGGAAGAAAATGCTGGACTACAAACAAGGTATTTCAGGCAGTGTTTTCTGTCAGAGAGATTAACTCCCTTTGCTGTGGAGTTTGGGCTTTGGAACTCTGCAGATGTTTTATATGCACCTCCCAGCTATATAACAGTTTAACTGCTTTGATGAAGCACAACACTTTAAAGCTGTACTGAACCCATGACTTGTCTTTAGAAAATTATCAATTAGTATAGAGGTAATACACCTGTCAATTCCAAACATTTGTGTTTTTCTATTCCATTCTTGCACAGAGCATCATGGTTTCTAACAATTTTGATTGGTTTTGAGCAGGAGTAATTACAGAAAACTCAATAATCATCCATAATATATAAGCATGCATATAGGTATTAGTTTTTGGTATGCCATATTGGAGAAAGAAGACTGAGGTCACGGAAACGTTTTGTCAAACGCACACTGTGAATTTGGAGATGCTCTGATGACTTTGTCATTATGCTATAAAGCTAATAGTGAAACTACATCGATGACAATTTTGCTGTTCCAATTACTACAACCAAAGACCCCTTCAAACATGTACAACTATACTGAGCAAACATTTAAATGCAACACTTGATTATTTTAAGAATCTGAAGTTCATAAATGGAAACACAACACATGAAAATTATTTATTTAGCACTTATCTATTGATTTCACATCATTTTGGTTACATATACCTTGGTTGATCACATATACCCCTCAAAACACAAGGTGATGTTCATGGAACAGAATTGCGAGTCAGTATCTGGTGTGACCACCTCTGTCACATAGAGTTGATTAGGCTGTTTGTTGTAGCTTGTGGAATGTTGTCCCACTCCTCTTCAATGGTTGTGCCAAATTGTTTGATATTGGCAATAACTGCTGCACACTGTCATATGCACTGGTCCAGAACACCCCAAACATGCTCAATGGATGACATGTCTGGTGAGAATGCAGGCCATGGAAGAACAGGGACATTTTCAGCTGCCAGATATTCAGTACAGATCCTCGTAACATGTAGCTATGTATTATATTGCTGAAACATGAGCTTATGGTGGTGGATTAATGGCACAACAATGGGCCTCAGGATCTCATCCTTGTTATCGCTTTGCATTCAAATTGCCATTGACAATTTGCACCCGTGTTCTTTGTCCTGACAATATGCCCACCTGTACCAAAACCCCACCACCTCCATGGGTGACTTTCAGCAACAGTGGCATCAGCAAACTGCTCACTCTCACAGTACCATACACACTGCCCTCCGTCTGCCCGATACTGCTGAAAATGGCATTCAACACCAAAGAGGACCCATCTCTGTCATGCAAAGGGCCATCACCGGTGATATTTACCCATTCAGGATGGTTAAGGTGCCAAACAGCATTCTAGGGTAGACCCTGTAAGGATGTCGAGCATGCAGAGGAACCGCGCTGAGACAGTTTCTGATCAGAAATTCTTTGCATTTGCAAACCAACTGCTTCATCAGCTGTCTGTGTGGTTGGTCTCAGATGATCCCACTGGTGTAGAAGCCAGAAGGTCCTGGGCTGTTGTGGTCATACATGGTATACAGTTGTGAGGCAGGTTGGCCATACTGTCTAAACCTTTGAAACAACATCCTGATGTGGCTTATGGCAGAGAAATTGACTTTCAATAGTCTGGCAACAGCTCTAGTGGACATTCCTGCAATCAGCTTGCCAATTGCATGATCTCTGAACATTTTTGGCATCTTTGGCATGATGTTGTGCAGCAAAAACTGAACATTTTAGAGTTTTATATTATTTTCCCCAGATAATAAACACCTGCATTATGATCATGCTGTTTAATAAGCATATTGCCGTCAAACCGGTAAGATTATGTGGGCAACGGATGAAATATAATGAATTAAGATGAAATGTATAAAAATGTATGTTCAAAATCTGAGAATTAAGCTCGTAGAGCACTTAGAAAACCTCTAGGATCATTTACTTCAACTCGTGAAACATGGAGGCAGAAAAAAAACTTGAATGCAAATTTTTCCTCCTTGTACTTTTTTGAAATACATTGCTATTCAACCAAAGGCTAAGCCATGGCGGAACTTTTTCTTTTAATCTTTTTTCAAATTTTTCTTTTTATCATTGGGTTGGAGTACTGGGTATACCAGTTGTACAGCAGCAAGTGAGCAGGAAGAGTCAAACAGATTGCTTGAAATTACAATCCTGAAGAGTTGCGTGCAAATAAATATGTTTTTTTTACACTAATCACTGATGTATTTATGGGTTTTTTTCCCTGTTTTTTGCTTTTTCTCTTCGTTCTTTTCACCCCAACCAGAGCCAAAAAAGTTAGTGCTTTACCTTTCCAACAGTTTATATAGAATATATTTAAGAATTAAAGAATATTTTAACAACATTTATGTGAATAGGCCTGTACTTGGTGGCATAAGGGTTGGTGATTAGTAATTTTGCCTCAAAGCAAGAGGGACCTGTGTTTGATAATTTTTTTGGTGTAGTGTATTTTGTGAATTTTATAAGTTTTTTTTTTCTGTATGTTTAATTTAAACATATCTTTGTGTATGTGGCCGTGGTCATGCAGTGGTTAGTCATATGTGTTGTCGCAGCAGCAACCTGGGTTTGGTTCCAAGTCATGGCCTTCAAAGACTGTAGACCAGTCAAGTAGTAATAGTGGACCTATGACCTGAAAATTGTGAGTTTGAATTCCAGTATCTACCAGAAGCTATATTCTATTTGGGGCTGACAACTAGAAGATGGCATATCTATAGTGCCCACCATAGTCAAGACACTTGACCTTGACATGTTTGAGAGGTCACTTTTAAAGAGAGAATTTTTTCTGAGTTTCAAGTTAAACCTGTTCCACATACAGTTTAACTGGGTTTTAAGGATGTTTGTCTGCTGCTCAGTATATTTTAGTTCTTCAAAACATATTTCAGCATGTTTGCTGCTATTTAAGGCTACTCTGACCTAATTGTTGATCAGTGTAATATTCTGTTATTGTATGCCTTTCAAATGTTAAAATGTCGGCCATAATTGTTGTAAAGCCAAAAGGTGGTAGACATCTGATCAGTGTTTTTTTTCTGGGTGAACTCACGTAAGACATGACAACTTAGCCGCTTTCAATTCTGTAACATTGTCTGAATGATTGTCCTGGCATTGCCAGTGGGTTTCCCTGTTCACATGTAGCTGACAGCTTCTATCAATAAGATTCACAGTTAACGTATGTTCCCATGTGACAGTGTTTTCTGTCTCGTTACCCGCTCATATGGCATCAAACTATGACATCTGTAACTAAGGTTTGCATAAAGGTCTTTATTTATTTATTTCAGTTTTCTCAGTTTTTAAAATCCCTATAATATGCAGCTGACTTTAGATTTCACCTTGGATGCGCTGAAAGGATAGCACTCTTTTTTTCAAGGTCAGTCCATTTTCCAGATAATTTTGAATATGCTTTTACTTTTACTGGTTTACAAATAAATTGCTTCATACAAATGCCTGCCATTAACAAGTTGCTATCAGGTTACCTCGCAACAATGCCATGAACATAATTATCATACACCATTTGGTAATTCAGCATGATATATTACTTGTAAGATAATATTTCTCTCTTTCCAGCTGATTTCAGTGGCGCCCCTAGCTGTACACAGTACAGAAATTACATATCCATATCCAATAGCTCCAAGGGAAATTGGACTTTACAGCATATTTCAAAAACAAGTAACACTTTCAAATAGATACAGCTTTGGTGGCTTTTAATGAAAACACTGGCATTGGTGATCCCTTCTTGTCCTGCAGGTGGCTGAAAATTGATTGTGCCGCCTGTCTGCACATCTAAATGTCTCAGCCACCTCAAATCAACATTTATTAACTAATGGAGACCCATACTCTTTGGTTCAGGAAGACTTTGACCCCTTTTGGCAATAAAAATACCTCTATGGAGGTGGAGACACTGATGGAAATAATGTTTTTATGCTTGCTGAAAATGGAGACCCCCTCTTATCTAGACATTTAAATGTCTCAGCCACCTCAAATTAACTAACTTGACTGATATGGACCTGTACTTTGTAGTTTAGAAAGACTTGTGCTTAGAAGAGTTTGGAAATAAAAAATGCAATTGCAGAATAAAATTTCCATTCTCCTAAAATCAAATATACACTTCCATAAGTAAGATGGTAGCCTGCCATTACTCTCAATAGTAACAAGTCTTGTTCAGCACTGGATGGGGAACAGACTTCTCTTACTGTATTGTGTGTGTTATGTGAAGGTTTCTGTATTTGTGTGTTTGTGTCTATGGTTTCGTATGTGCATATGAGTGTATAAGGGAAAGGAAAGCCACCATTGTAGGTGTGGATCCATCCACAATACGCTAATTTTCACAAGTCACACATACACACACACACACGCACACACACCACCAATGCTCTCTGGTGCGATTTACAAGCAGGTCCTGGCCTTTAGGGACTTGACAGTTCGCTTTCATTTTCTTATATCCCCCCCCCCCCACCCTCCACCCCCTACTGTCAAGGTCATCGGTGGGCAAACCCTCCCAAGTTTTTTCCTACCTCCTCCTCTATCGTTCTCCTTGCATCCAGTCCTCTGTTCCTCCCCTCCCTCCCTCCATGGCCTGATGGCCCCATGAATCATCCCGTCTTTCCCATCGAACTCTCCGACGCCTCCTTCCCACTGCAGCCACCCTGACTTCCTCAATCCTTCTTCATTCCTGCTAACAATTTGGTAATGAAATATTGATTTTTAGTTAGATTCAAATGGATGTTATTAACTTTGCATTGATAGATCGCTCCCCTATCTGTCTTTTCTTCTCTCTCTCTCTCTCTCTCTCTCTCTCTCTCTCTCTCTCTCTCTCTCTCTCTCTCTCTCTCTGTCTTCTGTGTGTTTTAGATAGAGTTCTTCTTGTAACATCTGATTCACAATGAACCCTGGAGGTCTGATTTGGTATATGACCTACAATAACCCTCTTACTCTCCACTCTCAAACACACGCGCACACACACACACACACACGCACACAGTGGATTAGAGGGTGCAGTTCAATTACTGATTTCTTTACTTTGATTCTTGACAATAAATTAGACTAAATCACGTGGTTTATCTGAATAGAGAATCCTGTATGGCAATGCCATGTATTCTACACCAAGGGGAAGAAGCATAGTTATTATCATTGCCTACACTTAATATAATTAACAAACATTCAGTTGTATTTCTAATTTTTGTAATGTGGAGTGTGAATGTTTACATCATGTTTTGTTTATCATGGAAAGTACAAAAAACTGAAACCAACTCCTTTACGCCGCACTCCTCCACTCTCTCACACACTCCTCAGCATTTCCATACTCTTCAACACTCCCACACTCTTCCTTATCTTCCGGCAGCCCCCTGCCCTCCCACATACTTCCCAGCCCCTCTACACTCATCCATACTCCTAAACTCCTCTACACATCATCACACTCTGGTTCCCTACACTCCTCAGCACTCCCATACTGAACGTTGCCATATACTTCCCTACATTCACCGTCACTCCCTGCTACTCTACACTGCTTCAATCTTCTCAACTCCTTAACACTCCCCCTCTCTTTTCCACTCTCTCTATATATTCAACATTCCTCTATTCTCCCCTACACTTCCCTATACTTACCTTCTCCTCAAAACTCCCCTGAAGCTGTAAAGTTTACTGTAGCAACTCCCTATCAACATTGTAGCAGCTGGTAAAAGCCCAATTTGGCACTCTGGTGACCACTTAATGACTTTGTGTCATACACTAGCAGTAACCTATTTACAGCCTAGCAACTGTTAAGTTTACCGTAGCAAAACCTTTTTACATCCAACCGGGTATCATGAGATTTCGTGTCATAGTCACGAAATGTAATCTATGAACTCGTGCTGGGGGACACAATGTCACTGAAATTTTCTTGCTGGGCACCACGAAGTTGTGTCCAATGCATTCCTATCGGCCAAGTTTTTCTTGTGCGAGCCACGTTATCAAGATGCTGGCTCTGGCTGGTCTGGCCTCCTGGGAGAATGCTGGTCACTTACATATATTTGAAAACACAAAAACTACAGTGGTTAGGGTTAGGGTCAGGGTTAGGTTTAGTGTTATATCTTGTAGTTAGTAGTTAGTCTGCCACCCACTGGTGGGGGGGGGGGCAGTAGAAGGGAGAAGTAAGAAAATGACATGTAAAAAAGCAGTGAGGAAAATAAAGAGAGCTGATGTAGATGGTTACTGAGCAGTCGTGTCGTTTCTGCTGTCTGATATGTGGATAAATAACAGTTAGGGTTAGGGTAGTTTTGGTGTTTTCAAATATATGTAAGTGACCGGCGTTCTTCTGGGAGGCCAGACCAGCCAGAGCCAGCATCTTGATAATGTGACTCGCACAAGAAAAACTTGGCCCATAGGAATGCATTGGATACAACTTCGTGGTGCCGGACAAGAAAATTTCAGTGACATCATGTCCCCCTGCATGATTTCATAAATTAAATTTTATTACTATGACACGAAATTTCGTAATACCAGGCTGTTACATCCGAGCAGCCACTTTGTACACCCTAATTTACCCAAGCACCAATCTACTGTAGTAAGTCAAGTCAGTTTTTTGTAGTAACCTCTTATTTTCCCCTAGCAACCACCCAGAAACCATCTAGCTTACACTAGTAGACATATATTAACATCCAAGAAACTTCCTTGTAGGTCCTAGCAGCCACCTACTAATCCTTAGTAGTCACTCTGACATCCTCCTAACAACTACCTAGTTAACCCTAGCAAACAGCTATTGACACCCTAGTAACCCCTAGCAACCAGCTTGTATACCCACGCAGCTGATCAGTTTACACTGAATATTAACAATAAATTGGATTTAAAAGTGCATTTCAAGGTACCTAAGGACACTGTACAGAACGAATTTGAAAGATAAAAAAGAGTGGAAAGTAAGTATATGTGCCACTGAAAGCCTCTCTGAAGAGGTGTGTCGCTAGAGAGGAGGTTGGAGAGGTAGATGAGAGCTTCTCTGTGGAGGGACTCATAAGTGAGCAGGAAGATTTTTAAGGTGATATGTTGATTAATCAGAAGCCAATGTAGGTGATGGAGGGTGGGTGTGATGTGTTGCTAGGGCCTCGTTCATGTAATAAAACTGGCAGCAGAGTTCTGGACATACTGGAGCCTATTCAGGGCTTTGGATGATACCCCGAATAGGGTGCCGTTGCAATGATCCAGGCGGGAGGTGACAAAAAGCATATGTGAGCTTTTTAGCAACAGAATCAGAGAATGAGGGGAAGAGTCTGGAGATGTTTTTCAGGTGGAAGAAGGCAGACTTGGTGAGGGACCAGGTGTGTGGTTCAAAGGAGTGAGTGGAATTCAGTATGATGCCTAGTTGTGGATCTGAGAGGGAGCGATACATCGTGTAGCCAGTGATGGTAAGGGTCAGGTCCGCAACTTTTTAGGGGCTTTGGGGGCCGTGACCAGGACCTCCATTTTATTGCTGTTAAGTAACTTGTAGACATCCAGGACTTAATTTCACAGAGGTGTTTGATGAGTGCAGGAGGTAGGAGCAGAGCAGAGGATTTAGAATGGATGTACAGTTGAGTGTCATCGGTGTAGGAATGGAAGTTAAGGCTATGAAGGCAGATAAGTTGACCAAGGATGAGCATGTAGATTACGAATGCCAAGGGGCCGAGAACAGAACCTTGGGCACACCCTGTTTCACCAGTGTTGGAGTGGATTAAGAGCCGCCATGGGTTACATACTGTCTCCGGTCAGCAAGGTAATTGCAAAACCACTGGAAGGCCCCGTCTGTGATCCTGAGGGTCTGTTCCAGATGGTCAGTGAGGATGAATTGGGAAAGAGTTTTGAAGGCATCTGAGAGGTCGAGTAGGATGAGAATGTTAATGTATTAATCTGCAGCCGTGAGGAAATTGTTGGGCAACTTTGATGAGAGCTGTTTTTCTGCTGTGTTTGGCCCTAAAGCCAGACTGAAGCTGTTCAGAGACATTGATGTTCCTGTGAGTCTGTATTTGAGAGGTAACTGCTTTTTCCAGGATCTTAATGAATAATGGTAGGTTGGAGATGGGGCAGTAATTATTGAGGTCCACTGGGTCCTGTCCAGGTTTCTTGAGGATGGAGGTGCAGTGCCAGGCTGTAGAAGTTGGTAAATGGAATCTTGGAATCTATTTTGGATTGAAAGTAAACAAGGAGCCTATTGCATAAAACCTATTGCCCCTTAGAGCCAGGGACAGGGGATGGGTCAAGTGACTCAAGCAGTTTATTTATGGTGGAAAACAGTTTCCCGGGACTCTGTTTATCATTCGTTAGAGTGGAGTAGTATGCTGTTTTGGACCTATTGGCAATGACCTACTTACATACTAGCTACAATTTTTTACACGTTGGCAAGAAACTGCTTAGTTTTCCCGAACAAGCACCTATTAGTACTGTAGCAACCAGTTACTACACCTAACCACCTAGGAACCAGTTAGTTTACCTCACAACCATCCATGAACTACCCATAGTCCCCTTGTAACCATCTAGTGACATCCTAATACCCACCAAGCAACTATCTACTACTACTACTACTATTTTTGGCTGCTCCCATTAGGGTTCGCCACAGCGGATCATCCGTTTCCATTTCTTCCTGTCCTCTTCATCTTCCTCTGTCACACCAGCCACCTGCATGTCCTCTCTCACCACATCCATAAACATCCTCTTTGGCCTTGCTCTTTTCCTCTTCCCTGGCAGCTCCATATTCAGCATCCTTCTCCCAATATACCCAGCATCTCTCCTCCACACATGTCCAAGCCGTCTCAATCTTGTCTCGTCTCCAAACCATCCAACCTGAGCTGTCCTTCTAATATACTTGTTCCTAATCCTGTCCTTCTTCATCACTCCCAATGAAAATCTTAGCATCTTCAACTCTGCCACATCCAGCTCCACCTCATGTCTTTTCATCAGTGCCACTGTCTCCAAACCATATAACATAGCTGGTCTCACAACCATCCTGTAAACCTTCCTTTTAACTCTTGCTGGTACCTTTCTGTTGCAAATCACTCCTGACACTCTTCTCCCCCCTGCCTGTACTCTCTTCCTCACCTCTCTTCTGCACTCCCTGTTACTTTGGACAGTTGACCCAAAGTATTTAAACTCATACACCTTCGTCACCTCTACTCCTTGCATCCTCACCATTCCACTGTCCTCTCTGTATGTATTCCGTCTTGCTCCCACTGACTTTCATTTCGATTCTCTCCAGTGCATACCTCCACCTCTCCAGGCTCTCCTCAACCTGCAGCCTACGCTTGCTACAGATCACAATGTCATCCGCAAACATCTTTGTCCACGGAAACTCCTGCCTGATCTCATCAGCTATTTATTTACACCCTCTGCCACCATTTTGTATACTCTAGCAACCATCTACTTTAAGCTTAAAATTAGATATTTACACTCTGAAAACCACCTAGTAACACCCGTGGGGGACTAGAAACACCATCTTTTAAAAATATTTTATGATCCTGATAAAAATCAGCCATTTATTTCATTACACACCTTGTCAATCGCTGGATAATAACAGTGGTTATGATAGCCATCTGATGTTTCCAAAAACTGTCAAAGCATTTCAGTGCTAACTGATGTACACTGGTCATTGGCACATTCTGAGATTTGATTCCATGTGGCAGCATTACATTTGGAGTTAAGAGTGTAGTTATAGAAAAGAGCAGACCAGAAAAAAAAATATAGAGTTGCTGCACATTGTGCAAAAAATCAACTGAAAAGTTCAACTTTTAAGTATGGCAATGAATGCAAAGTGTTTGTGGCACCGATTGGCAGAATATGTCCTGTACTCTATTTTTGCACCCAGACATTACTGATGTCCCATCAACCCCATCATAGCACCGAGAATGCATGCATTTTGAGAATTTCACACATAGCTAATATTTGTTTAACTGATTCAAGCAAAGACTGTGCATCAAAGCCGTCTGCTGGTGTAAAGTCCAAGAGTTCATGATGATTGTGTCTCATCAACCATCAAAGAAAAGTGTTCTAACAACTTTATTTTATCACTCACTTGCACCGTTATATCATGTTCAGCATAATACCAAACAGCTCATTCTGAATGTTGTGGTACATCTACCTAGTTTTTGCAATGTTGGAATTTCCATCACTAAGCTTTGTTAAAATTGTTGACCCACTTTTGCTAACACCTTAAATTCAGTCCATGCTGCAATAGCCTGTTTATGGGGAATGCTGTCATTGTGTTGATCTGGTGATTAAGCAGCTTTTCTCCAAATTGTAAAATCTGAATGCATGAAGCTTTTCTTCATGGAATGGTTGCAAAGATGCCTACGTGCTTACCATATAGCTGTGTCTACAATGAGCAAATACTCGAGCCAAGGGCACTGTTGAAACCATGATTAACAAAACTCCTTTTGCTAAGATCCAAATGAAGGACTAAGGCATACTCAACTAAAGTTCAGATTGTCTTGGTCCTTCACCCAGATCTTGACCAGTAGCCATGAGGCCAGTGACATAATTGCTTGCAGAGGAAATCAAATTTCTCTCACATTCTTATTTTCAGTTTGAGAATTTTGCTCTTTCTTTGAGTCTCTTCTGCTATTCCCGCCATCACCATCTACTCATCAGCATCTTCCTCCATAGTGATAACATTAGAAACAAACCTCACCACCTTACCATCATGCCTGTCATTTTCACAGCAAAGCAATTTAACTCAGAGCAGATAACTTTTTAATGGCATGTGACCGTTACAAGTATTTGCTAACACAATGAATAGTTTTAGGCAAAAATGAATGAAGAAATCTTTATGAACAAATCTTTTTCATGTTAGATGTATACCAAGGCCACTAGACAATGTATTGAACTCTCATGATTCGGACTCATTTGAAATAAAAGCTAAAAGTTGTCACTCACCTATTTGCATGACAGATGACTCACTGGAATGTCAAGTAAAGTCAATTTTATTTGTATAGCCCATTATCACAAATTTGCCTCAGTGGGCTTTACAGCAACACAACATCCTGCCCTTAGACACTCACATCGGATAAGGAACAACGCTCTAAAAAAAAACAACCCTTTAACAGGGAGAAAAAATAGGAAGAAACCTCAGGGAGAGCAACAGAGGAGGGATTTCTCTCCCAAGACGGACAGATGTGCAATGGATGTTGTGTGTACACAATTTACAGAATACAACATTGAAATGTCAATCGAACAAGACACATCCATGAACCAGACACAATCCTCCTCTCCGCCTGCACCACATAGGCGCCACATAGTTGAATACTCAATTGTCCCAAACTGGATTGAGATGATTTGACTCACCCTGAAAGCAGTTGATAATTTCACATTAGCCTTGCCTGTAGTTGGAAATGGAAATGCCTCAAGAAGAAACGATGAAACTCTAGGCTGTCATAATTGATAAATTAAGTGTATGAAAGATTATTTTTTTCCAGCCAATGTATTAGTTACAAACATTGTTCTTGTGAAGCAGTTTTGTATGTATTGCTTATTTATAAAGGTAGCCAAATGAGACTAGTCTACAAATGTGGTGGATATATGAATTGAACTTCCATGAACTAGATACACACAATGTTCAATTCCTCCTGCTCCAGTGTATCGAACTCTCATGAGTTGAACTCATTTCAAACCTCAAAATTGCCTCTGCCCAGCTGGAAACAGCACACTATAGTATATATAGTGACATCCTAATACCCACTATATATATTTCACTGCTGCTAGCTGCAATGCTAATGCAGGCAATGTTAAAAGCAATTCACTCATGCAAATTAAACGAGCAAGTATTGTGAATTAAAACAGTTGCTTTCAAAAGTACATGGTTCACGCTACCATTTTTTGCCAGTGTTTATTGCACTCTCCCATTAACCACCAGTAGGTAGGCTTTAGAGAAGCACACATATGCGGGAGGGGTGCGGTAAGCCAAGGGGTTGAATGAATGCAAAAAAAATCCCCAAAACAGACCGAGCGGCATAAACCGCCGTTCTTGCAATCCGCTCTTCATGTGGCTGGGAGGTTCGTATCCCAGACTCGCCGTAACTGGTCACGGCCAGAGCGTCCACGGGGTAAGGCATTCATTAGGCCACCCTTACCCTAAGGATAGTGGGTGTAGATCGGTGTAGTGTTCGGGGACACGTCGTTCTCCAGCGACCCCTCTGGCCCACCCGGGCGCCTGCAGCCAAGCAACCAAAAGCATTCTCCCTACGTCTCCTTCGCGCCTTGAAGGAAATGCAACCCATGCGAGGCTTCAGCGTGTAAAATAGCAAGGGCAGCCGACACGAGTTTGAAGGAAGCTGGTGTAACGACTGTCTCCTTCCTGTGGAAATGTGAGCCAGAGGAATTATTCGACAAGAGTTCTGGCCATATGCCATTGGGTTAATTGGGTGGTATAAGAGGAAAAACTAGAAATAAATTTATATAAATAAATAAAAAATCCCCAAAACAACTCAAAAGTTCAATGAATTTATATTAACAAACTCTGTACTGATACAGTAAAAAGACTTCAACTGCTTATTGATATTGATGAAATTAGAAACCAATCAAACCACACTTGTCAGAGGTCAGTGGTTTTTTTTTGTTTTGCTTTGTTTTTTTAGTTAATTTTGTTGACGAAAAGTATAAAAAAATGTTCATCAACAAAATGTTTTATACGATGAAAATAAGAGGATTGCTAAATTAAAATTCACCCTTGCTGATAAAAACAAAACTATGTAGACACGTTAGCACTTATCCATGCACGTTACACTACCCCCCTCCTTCGGGAAGCGCATCCGATGGAGGGACCGCCACATCCGGGGCGCGAACTCGTATCTCCTGCAGCCCGGGCGACTACGCTAACCGCTTGACTAAAAGATCCGACTCGTTAGCCAAGGGCTAATGTGTCTGGCCAGAGACGCCCTTCCCGAAGGAAGGGGCCGATGTAACGGTCACGGATGAATAGGCTCGCTTAGCCCTTGGCTAACGGTTCGGACCCTTTAGTCGAGTGGTTAGCGATGTCTCCCGCGGTGCGGGACATACGGGTTGCGTCCTTGCTGTGGCAGTTTCTGTGGTTGCCCCCCGAATTCGCTACGTTGGTGTAAGAAGTGGGATGCGCACACCCCCCCAAAGCTTTAGTCAAGAGGAAAAAAGGAGAAAAAAAAGACAAATGGTCAACCAGCTTTTGCCGACTCAGAGTTACCATGGTGAGTGATTATTAAGCTGTTGTCAATCCTCCGGAGATCTTTAACTGTCAGATCCTCAGTGCATTCCTTGAGATGATGAGAGGAGATTACTTTTCACGGGGATACATGTATGAATACATAACAAACGTGGACTTAACCTGGTACAAAGGCCTGGGTAGGCTGAAGAAGCGGCGGTCTAAATGCTGCGTTCCATTCAATGTCCGAGGTCATAATTTCCCAGTTGAAATTTCCATTTTCCGACCTCCAAGTATTTCGGGTGCATGACGCCAAATGTAAACAAAAACCATGGCTGACCGTGACAAACTGGTGGGTTTTTTTTGTTTGTTTGTTTGTTTGTTTTTGGGTTTTTTTTGGCAAATGTATAGACAATTGAACTGTCAGCAGTGCAGCCTCCTTGCATATATAAACCAAACAGAGGGATAACTTCTGTGCAGAGAGGGCAACTTTCAGGTTGTTCACCATAACCAGCCACATACATTGGTGACATATTTTGACATCAATTTACATGCAGAACAGGTTTTGCTATATGTTAGTCTGTGTTATTTTAATTGAATACAGGCAAATATACTTAACGTTACCTTTTAGTTGATGGTTTACCATTTATACCGTGCGCCTCCATGGGTGCTACCATTGTTGGGTGACATCAGACAGCTGCTTCTCCATGAAGTTGGGGGGTAGATGGATTTGCCCCAAGTTTACAAGTAGGAACTCCGACTTTGAGTGGCGTTTCGTTTATACTTTTTCTAGCAGGAGGTTGGAAAATCTCGACTTCCGAATTGTCTGAAATGCAGCATATCAAAGAAGGTTCAATCAGTTCATCTGGTTACAACGTTTATACAATCCAACATAACTTCTCCCTGCTCTTTACTCACCGGCATCAGTCACCATACTGATTTGTGTGACTCATCACAAAGGAACGTAAGAGGCCGGTCTTTCCAAAAGTGGGTTAATCAGAGCCATATCACTGGTTGATAGGAGTGGTGGGTGTGTGGAGGTGAGTGAAAACATACTGATAGCTGGAAACATATTTCTTATTATCCATCCATCCATTATCCAAACTGCTTATCCTGATCTCAGGGTCGCGGGGAATTTGGGCGATCGCCACACTAGCTAGTTACTGCATCATGGTGTCACATTAGGTGTGTGTGTATGTGTGTGTGTGTGTGTGTGGGGGGGGGGGGTTAAGGGAGGGAGACAAAGCAAGTACGGAAAGACACAGAAATGATTTAAGAGGCACTGGAGTATTTACACAATATCATATGTGTATTATTGACATGATATCAGTATTTCATTTTCTAAATATCACAGTTATTGTCAATATCGGTACATTGTGACAGCCCTAGCCTGAATTCAAACACTGCAGTGGATCTTGCATGGGAATGTGTGCTTTAGCAGCCCACTGTTGTGTTTGAATTCAGACCAAAATATTACACAATTTCTCACACCATCACATGTTTTAAAACAAGAAAATAGATAGGGATATGGTTTCTTTGGGAAAAGCAATACTTTGATTACCATATTTATTTTTACTACCCCATTTCTACCCCATTTATCCTCCCATTTGCACTACTGTAGAAGAGTTTGGACCCACCTCCGATGCTCCTGGCCTTACTCCCCTTCCCCCTGGTCTCTTACACGCACAGTATACCTACCTTCCTTCTGTCCATCATATCAGCCAGCTCTCTCCCTTTACCAGTCATAGTGCCAACATTCAAAGTTCCAACTCTCACCTCCACACTCCTACCCTCCTCCTCTCCTGCTGCCTCTGGACATGCCTTCCCCCTCTCCTTCTCCTTCACCCAACAGTGGCATGGTTTCCACAGGCACCCTGCTGGCCTTGACCGATCCACAAATTAGATTTTGCAAAGGTTTTACATCGGATGCCCTTCCTGATGCAACCCTCCTCATTTATGCGGGCTTGGGACCGGCCCTAAGAATGCACTGGCTTGTGCATCCTCAGTGGCTGGGTAATTTATACAATTGACCCTTCGCTAAGCCCCGCCCCCTTGGTTACTGTTGCTACGCCTGGCAAGTTATTGTCCGTCCACGAAATTTAAACATGGCGTTTACTGTCATGTCAGTGACAGATATTCCAAGTGAATCGACATCCAATTTCTGGAAAAGCAAGGAGGTATCAGAGAGAAGTAGACAGAAATGCTTGCAATATGCATTTGAAAGCTACATCCATGATATAATTTGTCAGCGTGTGAATGAAGGGGAAATTAAAATCGAGGCTAAAGCCTACAGGTCCCAATATAAGACCCAGGCACCCCACGTCTTAACTATTCATGTTAAGGACAAGGAGATAAATGAACAACAATGCTTGTGTACAACAGGGTAAGACAATATAGATAGTTGTATTTTAAGTTGTATTTTAAGCTGACATTTAGCTGAGTCCATATAGCCTACTAGCTAGCTTTCAGATCTAGCTAACATTAGGCTATGTTTTAGCTAGTCAGGCTAGCCAGCTGGATCAGGGGAGCTCACATGCACTTTCCTGTTTGTTTAAAGTGCACCAGGATATTGCTCATACATTGTGGGCTTGATCCATACACTGGATCTTATAAAGGCAAGAACAGAAGAGTCAGCTAAGTCCTGCATAAGTTTGCCACAACAATGGCACAAACCAAGAGGTGGTAAAATAAAGGCTGTGCCCGTATCATCGGTGGTGGTCGCAAAGGCTAGACAGGATCGAAAGCGGAGACCAGTTGACTGTCACTACACCGGGAGCAGGTAAGTTAACTGGATTGTCACTGACTACCTGGAATGACCTGTCATATTCCCCCCAAAATGACATACTTTACATATTCAGCAGTAGTCCATATTGATATTAATAATGTTTTGATATTATTTTCCAAGGACCCCCTCAATAATGGACGAGGACTTGGCACTACTGAGACAGCAGACAGGAGCACCCATCAGCTACTTGGCTAACAGACCGCCTATAGGGGGAAAACAAGTACCCCCTTGGAAGTTGTTTGAGCCAACAGGTAAATGAAAAAGGATTTGACTGAGTCAACATAAGTATTTATTTTGTATCCAAAAGTCACTTATTACATAGGCAATAGTGTACAAGTAATTTCAAGTAGGTTAGTGTCATACAATATTACATAGGACTAATATGACTAAAGAAACATGAAAAAGGATGTAATGGACATGTACCCGTATTATAGGACAGTAATACCTTGTAGACAGAAAGGTACGAAAGGAGGGGACGCTTAGCCACCAGGGCGCCTCCTGATCACTGGTCTTTGATGACGTGTGGTTGGAAGTTGGACAGCATGCTAACCACGTACCATATCTGATTTATGTTGGAAAGTTGGGACATTGGTATTCTACCAGGAACAATCTTAAACTTTTGAATTTTGGCAATTGCCCTTTCCACATGAACTCTGTGTTTGGCGATTTTTTTGGTCATCTCAACATCTGCATGTGGCATCTGACGGTTAGGTCTTGCAAAAGGTGGAATGTTCAGTCTGAGACCAATCTCTTCCACTTCTTTTTCAATCAGAAAACCTTTGTCGGTCATTAATCCATCTCCAACTTTAAGGTAGCCACACTGAATACAACCCTGCAGTAGGTCTATAATATTACACTGATTAAAGATCTCTTTGTCTGAAATAGATCCAGTGAATATAGCAGACACATACATAACTGCACCTCGTGGGTCACAAGCAACTAGTGACTTCAGTGTGTTGGAGGACTTGTAGGTTGAATAGGTTTGACTCTGCCAACAGTAATGAGCTGGGCTTCTGTGTCTTCAGTTCTGGGCAGTCCAGAATTGCAAATGTATTTGGGAATTCCTCTTTAAAGTTAACAGGCATGTTCTGTGAAATCACATCTCTATGCGGCCAAATGGACAGTTGGCCAAGTCTGTCATACATGTAGTCTACCTAGGAGTTTATCAGTGTGCTGACACTCTGTACACGAATCTGAAATCTAAATGCTAAATCTTTGTGGTCAAAATTTTGTCTTAGTTTCATTAGTGTGAGTAAAAACTGACTATGCACGGGAAGTTTTTGGATCTCGATGTCTGGCATTTTGTGAGAGAGGACTGTTTGTTTGTGGAGTGATGGGATCATTGGGTACTTTGAAAAATTCACATAAGCTGTTGAACTAATCATAGGTGAATCCAGTGCAGTAGTGGAAGTACTCAGGTACATGACTGTTGTTTAGACACTCTGGGGTTAATGCATTTGTAGTGTATGCATGAAGTTCCTTCCCAAGCAACTGGATTTGGCTGTCTTTGGCTTGAAGTTCCATCTTCAGGTTCAACATCTCCTGCTTCTGTTCGGCTAGTGTCTCCTTTAGAGTCTCCAATGCCTCTCCATGGTTGTCTGGGTCATGATGTGTCTCTGTAAATGACAAAATGATAAAACATTAGTAAATAATTTGTACACATTTCTTCCCTTTTACAGCTTCCTCTTGTCAGGCCAGCAAGACCAACACCACCTACAAACCAGCCTGGCGATTTCCGGCGATTTCCCTGATTTCCCATTGCCGCCACAACCAACACATGTCTGTACGGTGCTCAATCGAAATGAAATGTGTAGCTACAGTAAAATGACAGTCACTTTGGCAGAATCTGTAGCTCTAGAACATGAGACTATACAACAGGACACAAGTAACATTTGGCATCTTGAAAGGTCTCCCCGACTCACATCAAGCTCCTTTCATAGAATATGCATAAGGAGAGCCAACCATGATATCCTTGCCACTAGTATCAAAACCAAGGCCCCAAGACAGACCAAGGCAATGAAAAGAGGGGTAGATCTAGAACCTATAGCTGCAATGCAGTACTCTGAGGTCACAGGCAATCTAGTGTTCCCATGTGGCTTTGTGGTTAATCCTCATGCTCCACACCTTGGCACTTCACCAGACAGGAAGGTGATAGAGAGGGGGGATAGTACAAGCTATGGACTTTTGGAGAGCAAGTGCCCATCAAAAGACAGTTTCAAAGACTGTACCTATCTCGTGAGGCAGGCAGATGGTAGCTACAAGCTAAAGGAGAGCCACTCCTATCACTACCAAATAACAGGGCAGCTGGGACTTACAGGCATGCCATGGTGTGACTTCTTTGTAATGTGCACTGAAGATTATCACCTACAGCGTATATACTTTGATGCAGTAAAGTGGGGTAACATGAAAAACAAATTAGATGTGTTTTTATTTGACTACTTTCTTAGCAGATGCCATCAGTAGAACAGAAATAAATAGACACATAACTACATAGATGCACTTGAACACTTAGCTGTATCACTGTCACAGGCTTGAGAAGCAGTGTCTTCGGCAGGGTTTGGAGAAGCAGTGTCCTCAGTAGGGTTTGAGCTGCAGGCTTGCGGAGCATCCTGTTCCTCACTTCTGGTTCTGTAAAAAAGTTCAGTTTGACAATCATTTAGTTAGAAACAAAAACACAAATTAATTAATAAATGCTGTATTTATCATTTTAAATAGACAGAAAGCGAGAATCCTGGGGTGGGTTTTGATACAAAATTAAATGCATTCATTCAGTGTAGCCTAGCAATCCAAATGCATTCATGTACATATTCCTTGATCAATCTATGAAATTAAAAGTTGTGTGTAAACTGCGTGGTAGAAAGAAATGTCATGTCCTTTCAAACGCAATAAAATTGTTAATGTTACTTTGATTGCTCGTCACCTTTTTGTTGGAGGCTTTCGGCAACCTCCATAATGTTCCTTCCTTTGGACAGTTGCAGGGATAGCAGCTATGGGATTCGGATATTCAGGTGTAGGCTGTCCATTCACAAAATGCTAAAAGATAACAGTTGATAGTTAATAGCATGCATACCTTCGCAACCGTTACCAGCCAGTTTTTTTTATGTGCTAAATTTGCTATGATACTTCCCCTTTCGCTGAGCTAGCTAGCTAGCGGCACTATCGGCATCTGTATAAGAGACTAGGTTTGTCAGATGTAACGTTAGCTAGCAACTTCTCTACATTTGAAAAGATGTTGCTGATCGAGACGATGGAAGAGTTTGGGGCACTGAGATGATAACATAACTCACAACATACAAAGTTAGGTATAAGGTTTGGTGGAACCGGACTAAAATGTAACGAGCATTGTTAGTACTAGATAGATAACCTAGCTAGCTAGGCTAGCTAACGTTAGCAAGCTTGCCTTGGAGCAAACAAATGTATTTTTGTTTATCCTCGATGGATTCAGCTGTGAGTGAGGTCTTCCACACTGTTAGATCTACATTCAAAATTTTTCCTCTTGTGTTTTAGGCTTAGGAAAAGCCCAAAATACGACCCCACCCTCCAAACTTTTAGGACATCTGCTGTCTGATTTGCAGGTACCGTAAGTGCACCGCTTCGGCATTTCCTCGATAGCTTGCCAGGCCTCCCCTGCTTAGTAACGGTTACTAACGTAGGATTGGACAGTGGCTGTTCTAGGGCGGGGCTTAGCGAAGGGTCAATTGTATATCTTATTTTTATTTGATTGCTTAAGTAGGTACACTTATTATACTTTTAATTTATCTCTTGGATATGAAAGCTGCCATTTCATGGCCTGTTTGCTTGTATGTTGTCTTGCTGGGTTGATCATCACTGTATAGCTTTACCAAGAGCAAAGTGAGAAAGGAGCTCACCTCTCTCCCCCCCCCCCCTCTCTCTCACATACACACACACACACACACACACACACATACACATACACAGACCCAATTCCTATCTAGTATTAAAGCCAGCGATTTGACACAAGATGGACGTGGTGGACAGGCAGAGCCCATGGGACAGAACTGGGGTTGCATATGAGGCGTCCGTTACAGGGAGGGCCATTTACATTTCTCTCTACGCGTTTTCTGTGACAGCGACACAATTTCCTGTTCCGTCTGGCGAGCTTTTGACTTCGAGCCTGGGACTGAAATGTAATCTGGGGGGCCCCACAGCGCGGTCAGCCTCCCCAGAGTATTTCCTACCAAAACCTTGAACTGTGCTCGAGTCATTTTTTTTTCTCCAAGGCCCTGCTTTTTTATTATTTAGTACCGCACACAATGGGCTGCTCTGGTAGAAGACCGCTGGCATCCTCTCCATTAGACTTTTGCGATCCGGCTGGATGTCATCAGCATCCACCCTTCTACCACCACCACCCCACACCCCATTCATGTCTAGGAATTCAGTTTCGCAGGCCACTCGCTTTGTGTCTGCTCATCTGTCTGTTTTTGCGAATGGGCGTTTCCACATTGTATGTGTTGATATATCTCCAGTTCATGTATGTGCGTGTTGGTTTGAAGGAGGGAGGGAATGAAAGAGAGAAAAGAAATGTGTGTGTGTGTGTGTGTGTGTGTGTGTGTGTGCACGCCTTCCTGAACCTGGATTGTGGAGCAGGCATGTGTTTGAAGTCATGGTGATTTCTCAGGGGAGGGCTCTCGCTAGGTTTATAGTTTTGTGGGGACACGGTCTCTCTCCTGCCCACTGTGATTTATGTTTGGACATCAGATCACGCTATCAGACAAGCCTCACGTGCTAACCCTCACATTGCGCACATGTTGTATGCACCGTTAGGTTCATGGTGACATTGAGTGGCATGTTTTAAATAAACATGCATCCTATACATATTTTCACCATGGGGATGCATATTGATACCGTTTTCCAAGGAAACAGTAAAATATTAAGTTTAAATTTTTAGATATTCTTTAGTATTTATCTGTATCTCATTTATGTTGAAGAAAAGGGGCATGGCTGGTATTTTCACATGTTATCCCAGCCATTGTTATAGCTTTGTCTGAGTAAAAATAATATAATTGTTTAAGACCATCTTAGTGATCAATACAAGAGGCAGTAAGATGCAATGAGAAAGGTGACAGCAAAAGATATAATCCCCTTGCATCCTTGCTTTCGCTGCAGAGAGGTTTATGACAGCGTGACCTTTGCCAACCTGAGGAGAGTATGCACCCTTCTGCTCTCTAGCCTAGCACTTTAAGGACATATTAAATCAAGATAGGACTACTATATTAAGTAGAGAGCCAAGTTTCATGCTACATGTAGATAACCTTGTGTTATTAGCTCCCTGATGGCCAATCAATACACCACTTCCTTGCTGCTGAGGATGAACCAAGTCCCTCACTTAGATAATCATCTCTCACTGTCTGACACCAAATAATCTGTAGGCTCTCAATTCCAGCTTGGTTGACAGGGGTGGTTTGCATATTGAAAACACTGCACTAACAGTCCATCACTCTAAACAGAGAGAATAAACATGCATATACATAATGTGTTGCAATAATTGAGCTCAGATGATTCGCCAAAACCCCAGGAGCCAATAAAAAAAATAATAAAACAAGTAAAAGCTTGATTAAGAGAAGCTTGGGAGGGGCCTTGGTTAAAGTACATGGCTAATACTTATTGTGATGAAATACATAAGTGAAGAATGATGTTTGTTATGCTGCTGGTTAGTGAAGGACTACAGCAGAGAGTCAAGTCCCTGGTGAGTGTCTCTCTGCGGAGCCCAGACATCATGTTCCCGCCGTGCGGCAGGTCTCTGGTGAATGTGCTTGACATGGATGATGAGGATGGCGATGATGTTGAAATGCAAAATTCCCTGTCCATCTGTCCACATCCCCACATCTCCCGCTTTCTTTGCTGACAATTTTCCTCTCCCTCTCTCTCTCTCTCTCTCTCTCTCTCTCTCTCTCTCTCTCTCTCTCTCTCTCTCTCTCTCTCTCTCTCTCTCTCTCTCTCTCTCTCTGTCTCTCCATATTGCTTTTCTCCTCGCACAGGACAGGCAAACTGGAATGCTATTTATTCTCCTCCTCTAAACAAGGCATTATTGCACGTCATTTGTACAGAGTGAGAATTGTTGGTGTGTCTTTTTCCTGTCATAATTTCAGCCACCCAAACAAGTGAGGTCTAAAACCGAATGGACATGAATCATCTTCTGTTAAATATGGACCGAGGGTCAGCAGTATCATCACCGCAGTCAAGGCAATGTGAGGTAATGGTCAGGGCCAAGTAGTAACAGCAGAGAGTCTGTTTCTGTCTAAGACCTTACCAACTAGATATACTGAAACTCAACATCATTGCGTATGAGTTGTAAGAAAACTCCCCGAGTTTAGCAAAGAGGTCAACAAATTGGTCAGCACATAAAATATCCTCATTTGATTAAAAACCCTTAATGGCCAATGGAAACTGAAGAATGTGTCAAAAAGGTAGGCTAATAGTGATTTGTGACCACTGACGAGCAGTAAAAAGGAATGCAGTCTTATACAGTTCAATCTAGGTTATTCTATAACATTTTTTTAATTCCTCTGGTGAAAATGTGCCTCTTCTGGCAGGAGTGTGGCATGTTGATTAGCATCCATACTCAAAAAGTGATTGTATCAATAATCTCAACACACTCGTATCAAAACAAATATTACTTTTTATTCTCTGAGGAAGGTAATTTCCTGCAGTACTCAATAAATCACTTTTCTGTTATGCCTTCAAAATTGGTGACTGCACCTTCTTGTGTTCAGAAATCAAAATAAACAGTCTCTTTGCCCCTGTGTTTCTCTCTCAAGGAATGTCTAAACACTGGCGATGACCCCTTCATTTTTGACTGGAGTTTTGTAAAGGTCGCTTGGTGGTTCTCTATGGAATCACATGGCCTGTTGTGTGGTGTCAGACAGTTGCTGGCAGGATAAACTCTTGATATAGCTGTCATGATTCTAACTCTGTCCCCTATGGTGGCACTGAGGGCATATATGTTTGTGCCACTCTTACAAGGGCAAAACCAACCCACTGCGCCTGTGCATGTCTGTTTCTGTGTGTTTATGCATGCATGTGTGCATGTGTGCACTTATGAGGGTAAGAGAGGCACTGCTCAAATAACAAAACATAAGTAGATTACTGACAGTGACAGCAAGGCTTAAGCTCCTGGACAGAGGCTGGATTGTGGAAGTTGCGGAGCCCGAAAAATATCAGCCAGTGGAGTGCCCGTGAGGGGGACTGCTGTTCTTGAGGCATGGCAGTGGCCAAGCGCCAGGGGAGCTCCAAAAGTGGGGTGTAAGGGGGCTGTCATGGTGGGATCAGTGAAGAAGGCTGACGTCCTGGAACCTGGGTTCAGGGCAAAACACTCAGGGGATGATTCACAGCGGGGCAGCTGGAGCTCTAAGGTTGAGGCTCAGTTCCTCAGTAATGCAGCACAGTTGTCACATATTGTCACACACCCACACACGTATAGACAACTAGATGCATATTGATATAAACAAAAAAACACAAGAACATGCATTGAAAAAACAAGTATGCACCCTCACCACAAGATTGAAATCCATGCATGCGCACACATACGTATGTATACGAAAGTAAAGGCCAGCATGCAACAGTAACACATGCACATTTGTACAGCCAAACAAAACATAGGAATTAATATTTTTTCCCCTATAATATTTAGAGAGCTTTCAAAGACTGAAAGACTTCTGGATGTATTGAGATAAACATCTTGGTGTAAAGCACCATGGATTTAATTTACAATAACTGTATTTATAACAACAAATATTTTTAGATGCATCTTTATCTAAAGTAACTATGAACCATGTCTGCAAATTTTTATATACTATATATATATAAAATTAAGATATATGTAGGGAAAAAATTTAATACATAGCAGTACAAGCCTGTTTCATGTGTCACGCACTCATCAGTTGCCAAGGTGACTGCTATGTATTAAAGTTTTTTTTTACTCCCCTATATCTATCTTAATATTACGCTCATCATTTATTGAGCCCTTTTATCAACACCTTGATGGTTTAAAAATATATATATACACGTATATACTATACGTTTTCAAATGTTTGAATAGCTGTATTCCATAAAAATTGGCAAACCCATGTTTCCATCACGACCATCACCCAAGATCTTACTTTCATTCACTTTACTTTCAGACAGTCAAAACAGGAAGTTGCTTGATGTGTAGTGAGTACTGCTTAAGTTCAATTTAAACTATAAGAGACCATTTAGATGGTGCATGGCAGAGAACTCAACTCTGTGAATGAGATTGATGAGGAAACTGGGACCTCACAGTTACAGTGTCAGAAGAGAACATTGTGCCATCTTATTGGCTGCCATGTCACAACATTATATTCAGTTTACTGGAGGACATCAAAGAAGATAGGGAACCACAAACCAGAAGGAATCACACAGTCCCAGCAATAACAACACTCCTGGCCACACTTCATTTAATTGGCCCCTGTTCTTATAGCAAATGGTGGTATTACAACTTTCCATTTTTCAAACTATAAAACAAAATGAATCAACTGAAAAAAAAATGACTCCAAAATCCAAATTCTTCATTTATTTGGGAAACAAGTAATTGAGATTTTGAAATATTGGAGCCAAAGTTTTAAAATTCTGTTATCAGATTGAAATAAAGAATATTGAACTGATAAGCGTTAAACTGACCATTATCACCCATGCTGTTGCAAGTCCTTAATGCACTAATGTGAAGAGTGCAGAATCAGATAAGGTTCCCAAAAGACCACAATGCTTTCAATGCAACCAAACAGGGGTTTCATAATATAGTAGGGTTTCCAAATGAACTTGGAGCAATTGAAAAGACACATACACAAAATATGTTTATATACCACATTTCAATTAACAAGGCTGCAACTATGTGAAATACCCTGCTCAGTTTTAGTAGATACCACACTAAATTTGCCACCACCATCAGCGCTAAGTGTCAACACACTTATTTGCACCTTTCTTAGTAGAGCTGGCCCTAAGACAGAAAAATTAAATGTGAGCTAAAGGTCAAATATTTTGTGGCCACCACTTACTGATTTAGAACGACCAAAAAAAAAACCTTAAACATACTAAAATGTTCAAAGAAATGAAAAGTAAAAAAAAACAAAACAATAATGTTGTTCCAAAATTCATCAAACACTACAATGTGTGATTGATGACAGTCACAATAAGTGGCCAAATATAGGCACGGTGGCCTAGTGGTTAGCACTGTTGCCTCACAGCAAGAAGGTCCTGGGTTCGAACCACGGGGTTTTCCAACCTTGGGGGTCATCCCAGGTCATCCTCTGTGTGGAGTTTGCATGTTCTCCCCGTGTCTGCAGGGGGGTTTCTCCAGGTGCTCCGGTTTCCCCTGCTATCAAAAACACATGCATGTTAGGGTTAGTACTTCTGTCTGTGCCCTTGACCAAGGCAATGGCAAGATGAACTGGAGTTGGTTCCCGAGCGCAGCCCACTATTTCTAGCTACACAGCTAGGATGGGTCAAATGCAGAGAGGAATTTCCCAGTGAGAATCAATAAAGTATATCATAATCACAAAAAATGTTTAAAAAAATCAAAAGCATAGAAGCAAATGCAGATGTTGTATCACTTTAAAAGTCAGAATAGTGACAGTATTCTGAGTAACTATTCTTAAAAAATGCATCATTACTAAATAATCAGATTTAGGCACACATGATCTGTGCATTTTTTATAAAAACTATAACAGTACAGTAAATTAAAGTTATAATCCTGGGTATTTACATGCAGACAAATTTCCATGTTGATGCTTTTCATCAGAGACATATTTAAGACAACAATTGTGATATCAATAGACTAACTATTAACTATTTTGTAGTTGTTCACTTTAATGGTTACCCTCAGGTAGGACTTTCCTGGGTAAAACATGGTTACCGTGCACAATGTTGTAGAACTTCAGCATTGCAGCCAATTACACAAAAAGAAGGCAGGTAGTGGCGAGTTTGAAGATGAAGTGATGGTTGTTATGGCTAGCAAGCAGATATGACAGAACAATCGCACAAGAGAACTCTACCAATAGCTACGATAATGTCAATAACTAAATCCTAGCTTCAGCCATGTTACTTCTGTGAATGTGAAGATCGTGTTGACAAAACAACTCCGCTGACTTTATTTCATAATGAATGGATATCTGGGATGTGGCGAACTCAAACACTGCTGCAATTACCACATATAACCATGGATTTCAGTAAGTTTAACAAGAGAGACATTTTTCTGTTTTGTAACTTAAAAACAAATCATTGGTCCACAGTACTACCCTCACGTTCTTTGTCGATGGAATAGCTCTCGGCTGATGTAACACGAAGCTTCGGGATGGAGCTTTTAAGTTTGAAAATTTTGAACCAGAAGAGAGAACCTGCTAAAACTGCTTAAATGGTCCTCGGAAATGGTAAGGGTTAGTGTTAAGCTTTGTTTTTTTGTGTGTGATTTTTTTTCCGCCTTTTTTTCCCCCAATTGTACCCGTCCAATTACCCCACTCTTCCGAATCGTCCCGGTTGCAGCTCCACCCCCTCTGCCAATCCGGGGAGGGCTGCAGACTACCACATGCCTCCTCCGATACATATGGAGTCGTCAGCCACTTCTTTTCACCTGAGAATGAGGAGTTTCGCCAGGGGAATGTAGCGCGTGGGAGGATCACACTATTCCCCCCCAGTTCCCCCTTCTCCCCAAACAGGTGCCCCGACCAACCAGAGGAGGCGCTAGTGCAGCGACCAGGACACATATCCACATCCGGCTCCCCACCTGCATACACGGCTAGTTGTGTCTGTAGGGACGCCCGACCAAGCCGGAGGTAACACGGGGATTCGAACTGGCGATACCCGTGTTGGTAGGCAACGGAATAGACCGCTACGCTACCATGATGCCCCAGTGTTAAGCTTTGTTGATGAAAATGACCACTTTACATGGGCTTAGAACCAGTTAACATTGTCATATTGTGATTGTCAATTAATTTGGAGCTGGAACAACTGTCACTTCTAATCACGATTTGCCTGTGTTTTCTGGTCCATTTTTATGCAGAATCCATGATGGTTTTCTGTCATTTTCAATAGGTTGTCAGTAAGAGTAATTACACCATGTTCAACCATCCATTAAGGAACCATCAGTATGTTTTGCTTCTTATCGGGTACATTCTACACGTACCATAACTCTGACACATGAAGGAAACACTGAAACAAATTGGGGATAATAATACAATTTTAGACAAGTGCTACTGCACAGGTGTCATCCATAAAATGATCAATCAAATCAACGTCCCATCATGCTTTTAATAATGTTGGAGAGAGTCATTTGCCTCGATGCTTTACCCAGTCGCTATTGGCTAAGAGGTCTCAAAGAGATGTTTAGTGACTTTTAAAGAGTGCTGTTGGTTCGTGCGTGTTTGACAGGAGCTAGAATAGTTTTCCATCAAACTTCGAAAAGCTGAGCAAAAATGCCAAAATATGTAAAATACTCTTAAGACGTGGCAAAATGTTTTTTATATTAGCTTCAGGGTTGAAAACTGTTGATAGTTGCTACTAAGAGCTATGGAAACTGAATTTTAAATTTTCTTCAATTGCAGATACGTTTCATTAACCCTTCTCATAGCCAAAAAAACTTGCTTAAGAAATATTTACTCATGGAAATCTTTTGAAGATGAATTAACTTTAGCTGATTCTGTTTCATACTGTACACAAGACCCTCTCTTAAACACTAACCACAGTCACTGCAACACTGATGAAACGTACGTATGCACATCTTATGATTGCTAACATGCCAGCAAACTGTTCTGATATATTGGACAGTTTCAACTTTGGTAGCACACAACACAGAGGTGAAACTTCTAATTGTCATTACAATGCAGTCAGTGAATTGAAGAGACCAGATGTTTGAGGCCAATAGTTTTGATGTATTTCAAATCTTACCCTCAACCTAAAACTAGCTTTAAACCTCACCCTTTGTGGAAAATTGAGCCAAAAAAAAAACAACTATATATATATATATATATATATATATATATATATATATATATATATATATATATATTCTTTTCTTAAACACACAGACAGGCATTTAGTGTTTTTCATACTTGAAGTTTTACTTGGGCTGAGAAATTAAGACGCAAATAAGTTTAAGACTAGCTTTGATTGCCTCAGATTTCCTGCTGCAGTTTATGAGTCTGCACATACAGTAGGTTAAACTTTTCTATTGGTCAACCTGTGTTTAGGCTGTAGATAGTAGGCCTCCTTTTCTGCCATCTGAACCCTGGCGAGTTTGTGTGTGTGTGTGTGTGTGTGTGTTTCTGTATTTGTATGTGTGTGTAGACATCTGTGTACAGACCATGTATGTCAGTTTCTACTCTTGGTGTAGAGGATATTGACATTGTTGACAGAACGTTGATTATCCGGCCCAAAGGAGGTTGAGAGCTGTCTGGCCGTCAGGTGAGAGTCATCACGATAGAGTGATGAGACAATCAGATAGAGTGAGAAAGTGACATTGTGTGTATGTGTGTGTGTGAGAGAGAGAGAGAGAGAGACAGAGAGAGAGAGAGAGAGAGCGAGGGAGAGAGAATATAAGAGGGGGAGGCATATGTCAGGGCCAGAGGGCTGATGACAATAAGCTGTCTGTCCCAGGTGACATGAAAACCTTACTATCAGGATCAGATTAGCTAAAGCACTTACTGCTCTGGGAAGTGGAACGCGCACACACACACACACACACACACACACACACACACACACACACACACACACACACACACACTACATCTGGTAGTGAAGCCTGCCTGTTCTCTATATTCTCTTTTTAGCCCATAAATCTAACCCTCAACACGACATGCTCTTTACTGGCCTGGCAGCTAACACTTGGCACGGACTATGACAAAAATATCACAGTGACTTATAATTAGACCAAAGCCACTTTCAGCAGAATCGGTTTGATAGAGAAATAAAATGAAACATTGTAGAATGGTTTAAAGCTAAATCAGAACCGGGTGGTGGTCAGCTCCCACACTGTGGTGCTAGAGAGAACCAGGCATGTAGCCTGCCCACCCTCTGAGACATCAGCCGCTCTAGGGCAAATTTGCACCCCCTCACATCTTGGCCACTACATTTTCCAAGCGCTTTTGTACAAACTCTGCCATTGGATATCATTACTTTCACTCTATACTATGTATCGTGTGCACAGTATTCATATTTGCTTTTCCTTTTTTTTTTTTGTGCTGCTCATTTTATGTCACTTCATTTCATCTTACCTTAAGGACAAGTAAAGAAAAGAACAGCATCTTCTTATCAGTGGTGGCACTTATCAACAACTCGTCTGCACACTTATTTACTTCTTTCTCTCTCTCAACCTTCTTTCTCTTGCTCTTTCACACACACACACACACACACACACACACACACACACAAAACTCAACTGACTTGCACTGACTTGCAGTGGGCATTAGCACTCTTCTCCTCATAGCATCATATAGTCTGTTCTCATTTATTCAGCTCTGACTGGCTGCATAGTAACATTTCTTTTTTTTGTTGGATTTTTCCCCTTTTTTCTCCCCAATTGTACTTGGCCAATTACCCCACTCTTCTGAACCATCCTGGCAGTGGCGCCCCCAAGGGGTGGCCAGGGGTGGCCATGGCCACCCTGATACTATCCCTGGCCCCCCCGCTGCCCCCCCCCCAGCCACGAGTCGCATATGCAGAATATGCTTCTGATTATGCATAATATGCTTCTATCTGATATTTTACATTAGGTGCTGTTCATTTAAATCAATAATGTATATTTTTCTTAACTCTCATATTGACAGTTTTCAACTAGCCTATACAGTATACTACAACAGCATCATAGAATTCCCGAAATTCAGTCATGGCTTTTGGTTTTGGTGTGCCAACCCAAGATTTTCAGTGGCCCCATTTGGCCACCCCTATGAACAATTTCTGGGGGCGCCACTGAATCCTGGTCGCTGCTCCACCCCCTCTGTCAATCCAGGGAGGGCTGCAAACTACCACATGCCTCCTCCAATACATGTGGCGTCGCCAGCCTCTTCTTTTCACCTGACAGTGAGGAGTTTCTCCAGGGGGACATAGTGCGTGGGAGGATCAAGTTATTCCCCAGGTGCCCCAAACAACCAGAGGAGGCACTAGTGCAGCGACTAGGGCACATACCCACATCCAGCTTTCCACCCGCAGACATGGCCAATTGTGTCTGTAGGGATGCCTGACCAAGCAGCAGGTAACAGAGGGGTTTGTCCAGCAATCCCCGTGTTGGTAGGCAACAGAATAGACCGCTACACTACCCAGACGCCCCCATACTTGTTTCTAAACATGCCCGTGCTGTATTATGCCACGTGTTGTACTATATATCATATGTACTGCATGTTTTACTTTAGCTGTGTCCAAAACACTCAGAACTTAGGGCAGTATTCTCTAGATTTGTATGTATTTTGTTTCATCTTAAATGATACTACTGTCTGTAGTATTCTGAAGAATAGACTCAATGATCATTGGCCTATGGTATAAAAGCGCTTCTTCCTAATTTTCTGTTTTTAACTTTTGTTCGTCTTAATCAAACTCACTCATACCTAATTATATTATTGTTATGTTTTGCTTAATTTAATTGCATAAACAACCATTTAAGTCCAATTTTGTATGTGCAAACATGCTTTTCCAGATTCAAATTCTGATGCAGAGGGCAGAAAAATAACCGCCGAGTTTAATCAAGTCTCTGTGCAAACAGCCCTATGGGTGGTCTTGGTTGAACAACTCTTAAGTTTGAATATTGACTAATTCACTAAAGCCTTATGCACTCTAGGCTCCCAGGAGGCCTTTCAAAGAAAGGGCTGGAAAAAAATGTCCGCTTTAAGTGGTCCTTACAAGAATTATGTTCATACACATTCAAGTGGACACGTACATAAACATGAGACTATGGTTCAAAATAATTTTCTTGATTGAAATGGTGCTGTATGTTTGCATTTCTGGTCAACCTTCTTTCTCTCTGTCATCAGTCCTTTCTTACTTTTTTCCATTTCTGTCTGTCTTCCTCTTTCGCCTTTCCTTTTCTGCTCCTTACACTCCCTGGCTTTCTCTGTTCTTTCTCTCTCTATCTGTCCCTTTATCCCGGACTCTCAGCTATATTTCATCCCTTCCCCCTCCTTGTCTCCCTGCCTTTTCCATTGTACCCAGCTCTAAATGAGTGATTGCCGGGGGCTGGTGCTACATGTTTCTCAAGGACCTCTGATGGGTGCTGATAATAAAACTGATGTTGGAATCCTCCCCTGCCATCAACACAGAGAGAGAGAGAGAGCGAGCGAGAGAGAGAGAGAGTTAGTAGATCATCGCTTGTTTGTATGTCCATTGTATGTCTTCTCTCCCAGTACTTTAAAAGATGTTTTAAAGGGTGCAGAACATCAGCGGTATACCAAGAGTTTAAAAAGGTAGAGCACAGGTGCAGCTGATGGTCAATTGCTTAGCTTGCATTTTAATAGTGGCGTTTTTCATGTGTTTTCATGAAGTCTCATTCCCTGAGCCTACAAAGAACTTTAGTCAACTGTCCATTGCAATTCCTACTTTGTCATTCCCCATTGAATTAAGATAGGCTGAAATGACCATTTTCCATTATTTGCACTGTCTTCAATCATGCATAAGGTTGTGATGTGCACATTTATTGTGATGTGCCATGTGGGCAGCATGGTGGCCCAGTGGTTAGCACTGTTATCTCACAGCAAGAAGGTCCTGGGTTTGAACCCCAGGCCATCCCAGGTCCTTGCTGTGTGGAATTTGCATGTTCTCCCCGTGTCTGAGTGGTTTTCCTCCGCCATCCCAGGTCCTTTCTGTGTGGAATTTGAATGTTCTCCCCGTGCGTTGTTTTCCTCCAGGTGCTCCGGTTTCCTCCCACCATCAAAAGACATGCATGTTAGGGTTAATGCTCCTGCCTGTGCCCCTGACCAAGACAATGGAAAGATGAACTGGAGTTTGTCCCCGGGTGCTGCAGCTGCCTACTGCTCCTATACAATAGGATGGGTTAAATCCAGAAAACATATTTTGTTGTAACCTGTAGAATGACAAAATAAAGTGGCTTTCTAAAAAGAGGCAACTAAAACACTCAATAAATTTGCATAAGCTATAACACATATACAGAGGACAAATGTGAACAAATATAGGCAGCGGTCCTTTCACCATCCCTGCAGTGAAAGGGCATTGGCCCCAGAGAGGTGGGGCTGCACTTTACTTCACACAGTAACTCCCAGTTTCACTCACTCACCCTTCATCAGCTCATTGAATTTTAAGTAATCCCCTTGATATTTGGACAAGCACAGATCTTAGCAACAGGTGTCTGTTGAAAGTGTGCTTTAATAGAACAGGGGCTTGGAGACAGAAATGACAGTACAAGGTCGGAAAAAGATCTCACAGCACGCCGGTGATATTCTGTTGCATAGAGGAAGAGGCCGATGTTAACTTCCCTCTCACAATTTATATTGTTCTCAAAGTATACAAACACTTAACAATTAGTCTCATTGGGACGCTCATATAATAAAACACGAGACACAACACAACATTCAACCAGCAGCAGGAACAAGAATGTTTAAGAATATCAGAGTTTCTAAGAATCCATCCATCCATCCATCCATCCATTATCCAAACCTCCTATGAGAATTTAATATCTTGAAATAATGAGTCAGAGATTGAGTAAAGGAATTAAGGATATAATAAGTATCTTAAAAAATACTGCTGAAAATAATAAGTAACAGATGACATATACATATCAGTTCAATTACTTGAGAACTTTCTGAATAGGCTCTCTTTCACCTTTGGACAAATTGGTATTCAGCCGGGCACTAGTTGTTTACCAGGACTTACAACCTCATTTGAGTCTTGAGGTCAATCCCATAACTTACTAAATGTTCAGCAACAGGAACAATTTATTGTCATTTCATTTCATGTACTTGCATACACAAAAGAAAATAAATTTAATTTACCCCAGCCCACAACAGTGCAACACAAAAGCCAAAAATATATCCCAAACTTCCCAAAACACCACCAAAAACATACATAAACAGAGAGAACAAAGCAAAAGAAAACAAAAAAAACACAGTTAACAACACAGTCCACCCCGTGCAACACAGTCCAAAAATTCCAGTCCAGAGAACGAACGCCAGCCAGGATGACTGTTGGAACTACCGGTCTGCATGGACTAGCAATTAGCTTAGCCTGCACTGCTTCTGCATCCTGTCAGACCACCCTTGGTGTTTCCTCCTCGGACGCAGCTCCAGGCAGGGCCACAGTCCCTGGGCCCACCGGACACAGCAGAATAGGCTACGGCAGCCGATCCAACGCTAGCTCTCCCAGCCAGACACCTTCGATACACCACCCCACACTCCACACGATGACACAAATGCAGGCGCAGACAAAAACACTACACAGTCAATGCTAGGCGAGGCCGCTGCCAGACTGCCTCGGTGTTTCCTCTCGGGCCCAGCTCCGGGCAGGGCCGTGGTTCCTGGGCCCACAGGACACAGCAGACCAAGCTCTCTCATCCGACCCAATGCCAGCTCTCCCAGCCGTTAAATGAAATCAATGATCAAAATAAAACTTCACACAATAACACAAACTTAGATGCAGATGTAGACGTGGATAAAGACACTGCATAGTTGGTACTGGGTGAGGCCACCGCAAACGTGAGTTCGCACCGCCATCTTCCCACACCGAAAGCAGGTAATGAGATGTTGAGATGGAGATGTCAATCAAGTTGAAGGAATTGGGGTCTAATTTTTGGAACCTTGCTCAGTGAAAGGATTCTAGCCCAATAGCTCTATGCAAGCAGATGGTTGCATCAGTGGCTATGCAAATTATTCATTTCATCCTACGTGGCGATGCAGGGCTTTTTTTAAAAAGAATGTTGTGTGTGTGTGTGGGGGGGTGTGTCTGCAAAGTAAACCAGTTCAGATCAATTAATTGAAGAGTGAAAGTTGCTGATTTCATGTGAACCACAAACTGAACATATAAGCATCCAGTACACGTTACACTGCAATTTTAAAAATGATACTGCAATTTAGAATTGAAATGATAATTCAAAGGTGATTTCATCCTCCAGTGCCGAAGTGCCTGTACCACTGTAAACCTTACGTTTCAGATTCACATAAAATAACAATAAGGTAAAAATAACTAATAATGACAATTTACCCAAGACAATTATAGTGTACAAAAATATATACCCCCCGCATGCACACCACACACTCATTCGCACAATGGCCTTTGACATGGTCATGTAATTGACAATAACGGATTTTGTCCAAGGAGATCGAGGAAATAGTGCTAAAAGTATGTGCGAGTGAAGAAATTCTGTGACCATGTAGATGTTTATACAAATAAGTGTATTTGCCTCAGCATCTGCATGTACTTCATATTTGTCAGTTGTGTGCGTACCTACAAAGGCATAGTCATATGTTATGGCTATGTTTGAAAAGGAAACGTGTCTACAGGCTTTGTTTGTGCTTGTGCGATGATGTAAGGCCTAAATATAATTCACAATAAACTCAAGCTAGCTTTAGGCAGTTGGTGGTGAAGCTGTGTGGGAGGTGGGCTGGCAGGTATAGTGAAATATGAATAGTGAATGCTGAAGGCAGGGTGATCAAGGACAGAGACAGAGAGCTAGAAAGAGAGCGAGGGAGAGAAAGATAAGAGGATATGGTGGAACAGGGCCAGAGATAAAGAGAGGTGATGGACATGTCTCATCCTCTCTTTGACAGCTTCATCAATAGCCTCAGGGCACACACGCACAAACACACCCCCGCAAACATGAACACACACCCACATGTGCACACTCGTCTCCTGTGTGAGATTGACAGCAAGCAGGTGGTGAGTGAATGAAGTTGTCAGGCTGTGTCTCTGTGACAACGCCCGATGCGTCACTGCACTTCAAGGTGATCTCTTGTTATAACAGTGTGTGTATGTTTGTGTGTCTGGATACCTGTGTATACATGTGATATGTGCATGTGTAAATGTGTGTGTGTGTGTCTGTGTGTGTCTGTGTGCGTTTCTCTCTTTGAGCATGTACACACAAGTTTATGTTTAATGAATGCCAAAAGCAGGGGTAGATTTTTAAGAACTTCTAGTTGTACATGGGGCAACCAAGAACTCAGTTTGAGGTCATCCCTCAAGACCTGAAGTTGTCACACATACAACTGAGCCAAAACCACAACAAAACAATCAAGGCTTCATTCTCTTATTTACTGTGGTAAAAAGCTTTTTCAATAGTCTCTGTTGTTCAGGTGTTTGTAATGGAATTATGCAAAGTAAAGGTTAATACATGATATGAAAGAACATGTACAACCATAAGCACCAGTTAAATGACTCTAGTCAAATGATCAGCTGTCAGCTGGAACACAAGGCTTGATGTTTCCAGAGACCATCTCAATTCAGGAATGTGGTGCAGATCACAAAGTTGCTTTCACAAGTTGAATGTGACCCTATACAATTGGTGTGCAAGATGGCATGTTTTATTGAGAACAATTAAATAATTTGGAGGGTAAGTTTAGCTAGTCTCTCATATAAGGATTGGTTAAATTTATTTTACAAAGGCACAGTTTGTTTATTTAATGGGTAATCAAAGCTTGGTATGTGAAATGAAATGTGAGCGAACAAAACCCGGTAGATCGATAACAATCAATCAAAAACTTAACACTTAAAGCTGAGCAAATCCAAGACTTTTCTCTCTATTTTATCCATTTGAAACTTGATGACAGTGTGATGACTCTGTTGGATAAACAATATTACAGTAGAATTGTACCATGTTATAGTTCAATGTAGGAGGCAGAGTATAACAGACCTTTTGCTACTGATTTACTTGGATTACAAACATGATGTAGCAGCCATTGTTGCTTGTGTGCCATCGGCTCACCAGTAAATAGTTTGCACTCTTGTAAAAATGAGCTCATCAGAGCAAAGCTAACACAGAGTCTAATTTGACCAGAAATGTAAAGCGCTTTGAGTGACTGTTGCAGCTGGAAAAGCACTATATAAAATGCAACTTGATTGATGATTGATTGATTAATCATGTATTACAAACTTAATCAAAATATATCGTAATGTTGTTTTACAGTAATATTGACTGTTTTTCCAACAGAAACGCAGCCACAACAGCATTACGTTTCAAACTTTTTTCATGTTGGAGTTGTTTCCAACGTGTACATTTTTGTCATTGCACCTCTTGGTGTGACCTGACCAAACAATTTCAACAGCAGTACATGGAGGACTGTATGAGAAGTATCTTGGGGTCTTTTTCATGAGTGAGGGTAGGATGGGACAGGAGATTGACAGGCGGATTGGTGCAGCATCAGCAGTAACGCGGACATTGTACCGGATCGTTGTGGTGAAGAGGGAGCTGAGCTGGAAGGCAAAGCTCTCAATTTACCAGTCAATCTTCGTTCCAACCCTCACCTATGGTCATGAGCTTTGGGCAGTGACCGAAAGGGTGAGATCGCGGATACAAACGGCTGAAATGCGTTTCCTCCATAGGGTGTCTGGGCTCAGCCTTAGAGATAGGGTGAGGAGCTCGGACATCTGGATGGAGCTTGGAGTAGATTTGCTGCTCCTTTGTGTTGAAAGGAGCTAGTTGAGGTTGTTCAGGCATCTGATTAGGACGCCTGCTAGGCGCCTTCCTTTGGAGGTTTTCCGGGCATGTCCAACTGGGAGGAGACCCCGGGGTAGACCCAGATTTCACTGGAGGGACTACATGTCCAATATGGCCTGTGAACACCTTGGGATTCCCCAGGAGGTGCTGGAGGGCATTGCTGGGGAGAGGGACGTCTGGAGTGCCCTACTTAGCTTGCTGCCACCGCAACCTGACCCCGGCAAAGCGGCTGATGATGACATGAGATGAGATGAGATGAGATGGTTGCATTGTCAGATAATTGAAACAGTATTCACTGACTGCTATTCACTGGATGAGCCAGCAAAAAAGGAAGCCTTCTGATTGGGTGGGCATGTGTGCCAAGTGGGTGGGCCCAGGTCCACCTAGGCCCATCCACAGCTATGCGGCAGATGTAGAGACAGTGTTGAAGGGAGGAAATTAATATGTAGTTTTTTGAGGACAACTGGACTGGAAGATTGCTTTAAAATGAATGGAGAGAGAGAGAGCTGGAGAGAGTTAGATGCAGTAATGGAGTCACACAAGCTGAATAGATGGAATAATGCAACATCATGGATGCCAACTGCCGTAAAATCTCACACAGGAAGACGAAGAAAAAGAAGACGAAGAAGAAGACATTCAGAGTGAATAACCCAGTTGGAAAAAGAAGCACCCGTATCACTCTGGAGCAGAAAAACCATGGCTGTATTCTAGTAGAACTGGATACGGCGCCGCCGCTCAGCCTTGCAGCCAATTTTTTTCCAGTGGCCAATCGCGGTATTGCAGCGAAAAATCTCCTGTGGCCCAAAAGCATTTTCCCCTTAGACCACCATTGTAACAGAGACGCTTGAAAAACTGTTGACAGAACACCAGCAGCTATAATCGTGGTCAGTTATTACTCTTTGTATTGTATATTTTTAAGCCATGGGGTTTTAATCTTTCTAAAAAATTCCCAAAGCCCAGAAAAATCTGTTTTTTTCTGCATGACGTCACGGCTGTGTACGCGCGCTCTACGCGGTCATGTTGTGTCTCAGGAACGAGGATCTTTGCTAGGTTAAACAAACGCTGTTCGGATGAACAAAAATCAAAGGTAAAAGTGAATAAATTACACAAAGCTGAACATTCTCTTTTACACGTCAAGATTTTTTGAGTTTGTGGTTTTGCGTCGCATTTATTGGTCACTTGTTAGACTTTGTTTTTTTTGCCGTTGGTATAAATACATCCATGGTTTCAAGTCCCAAGTAAGTTTCGTAGTAAATTTCTTCTTTTTTTTAATTACAAAACATTACAAGGTACATACATAAACAGATACAATTAAAAAACTCGCCAGGAGGAGAGAATGCATATTGTAGCGAATTCGGGGGGGGGGGGGGCAGTCCGAGAACCACCACAGCCGGGACGCAAACCCGTATCTCCCACTTCGCAAGCGACAACGTTAACCGGTCGACTAAAGGGTCCGACTTGTTAGCCAAGGGCCAACGTGTCTACTTATCCATTCACATTACAGGTTTTGTAGAATTTTTTGCAAATGTATTAAAAATAAAAAACTGAAATATTGCATGTACATAAGTATTCACACCCTTTACTCTGTACTTGGTTGAGGCAGCCTTGGCAGCGATTACAGCCTCAAGTCTTCTTGGGTATGAAGCTACAAGCTTGGCACACCGATATTTGGGGTATTTCTCCCATTCTTCTCTGCAGAGCCTCTCGAGCTCTGTAAGGTTAGATGGGGAGCGTCACTGCACAGCTATTTTCAGGTCTTTCCAGAGATGTTCAATGGGGTTCAAGTCTGGGCTCTGGCTGGGCCACTCAAGGACATTCACAGACTTGTCCCGAAGCCACTCCTTCGTTGTCTTGGCTGTGTGCTTAGGGTCATTGTCATGTTGAAAGGTAAACCTTCGCCCCAGTCTGAGGTCCTGAGCGCTCTGGAGCAGGTTTTCATCAAGGATCTCTCTGTACTTCGCTCCATTCATCTTTCCCTCGATCCTGACTAGTCTCCCAGTTCCTGCCGCTGAAAAACATCCCCACAGCATGATGCTGCCACCACCATGCTTCACTGTAGGGATGGTATTAGCAAGGTGATGAGAGGTGCCTGGTTTCCTCCAGACGTGACGTTTGGCATTCAGGCCAAAGAGTTCAATCTTGGTTTCATCAGACCAGAGAATCTTGTTTCTCATGTTCTGAGAGTCCTTCAGGTGCTTTCTGGCAAACTCCAAGCAGGCTGTCATGTGCCTTTTACTGAGCAGAGGCTTCTGTCTGGCCACTCTACCATAAAGGCCTGATTGGTGGAGTGCTGCAGAGATGGTTCTCCTTCTGGGAGGTTCTCCCACCTCCACAGAGGAACGCTGGAGCTCTGTCAGAGTGACCATTGGGTTCTTGGTCACCTCCCTGACCAAGGCCCTTCTCCCCCAATTGCTCAGTTTAGCTGGGCGGCCAGCTCTAGGAAGAGTCCTGGTGGATCCAAACGTCTTCCATTTACAAATGATGGAGACCACTGTACTCTTTGGGACCTTCAAAGCTGGAGAAATTTTTTTGTACCCTTCCCCAGATCTGTGTCTCGATACAATCCTGTCTCAGAGGTCCACAGACAATTCCTTTGACTTCATGGCTTGGTTTCTGCTCTGACATGCACTGTCAAAGGTGGGACCTTATATAGACAGGTGTGTGCCTTTCCAAATCATGTCCAATCAATTGAATTCACTACAGGTGGACTCCAATCAAGATGTAGAAACATCTCAAGGATGATCAGTGGAAACAGGATGAGCCTGAGCTCAATTTTGAGTGTCATAGCAAAGGGTGTGAATACTTATGTACATGCAATATTTCAGTTTTTTATTTTTAATAAATTTGCAAAAATTTCAACAAAACCTTTTTCACTTTGTCTGTATGGGGTATTGTGTGTAGATGGATGAGAAAAAAAGGAATTTAATCCATTTTGGAATAAGGCTGTAACATAACAAAATGTGGGGAAAGTGAAGGGGTGTGAATACTTTCCGGATGCACTGTATATATATATATATATATATATATATATATATATATATATATATATATATATATATATATATATAGCAGTGTGTGTGTATATATATATATATATATATATATATATATACACACACTGCTCAAAAAATAAAGGGGACACCTAAAAACACAATATAGACCTCGATGAATGAAATATTTCAGCTGAAAATCTTTATTTATTAGACAGAGGAATGTGTTTAGAGCAAAATAACCTAAGAATGATCAATGGAAATCAAAATCATTAGCCCATTAAGGTCTGGATTCAGAATCATACTCAAAATCAAAGTGGAAAATGAGAACATAGGCTGATCCAACTTCTGTGGAAATTCTTCAAGACGATTCAAAATGAGGCTCAGTAGTGTGTGTGGACTCCACGTGCCTGTATGCACTCCCTACAACGTCTGGGCATGCTCCTGATGAGACGACGGATGGTCTCCTGAGGGATCTCCTCCCAGACCTGGATCAGGGCATCGGTCAACTCCTGGACAGTCTGTGGTGCGACATCGCGTTGGCGGATGGTACGAGACATGATGTCCCAGAGGTGCTCGATTGGATTCAGGTCTGGGGAACGTGCAGGCCAGTCCATAGCATCAATGCCCTCGACATGCAGGAACTGCTGACACACTCTGGCCACATGAGGATGAGCATTGTCATGCATGAGCAGGAACCCAGGGCCCACTGCACCAGCATATGGTCTGACAATGGGTCTGAGGATCTCATCCCGGTACCTAATGGCAGTCATGGTACCTCTGGCTAGCACGTAGAGGTATGTGCGGCCCTCCAAGGATATGCCTCCCCAGACCATCACTGACCCACCGCCAAACCGGTCATGCTGGAGGATGTTGCAGGCAGCAGAACGTTCTCCACAGCGTCTCCAGACTCTCTCACGTCTGTCACATGTGTTCAGTGTGAACCTGCTCTCATCTGTGAAGAGCACAGGGCGCCAATGGCGAATCTGCCAACCAAGATGTTCTCTGGCAAAGGTCAATCGGGCTGCACGGTGTTGGGCTGTGAGCACAAGCCCCAATTGTGGACGTCGGGCCCTCATACCATCCTCATGCATTCCGTTTCTCACTGTTTGAGCAGAAACCTGCACATTAGTGGCCTGTTGAAGGTCGTTTTGTAGGGCTCCGGCAGTGCTCCTCCTGTTCCTCCTTGCACAAAGGACCAGATAGCGGTCCTGCTGCAGGGTTGTTGTCCTCCTGCGGCCCCCTCCACGTCTCCTGGTGTACTGGCCTGTCTCCTGGTACCTCCTCCATGCTCTGGACACTGTGCTGGGAGACACATCAAATCTTCTTGCCACAGCACGCATTGATGTGCCATCCTGGATGAGCTGCACTACCTGAGCAACTTCTGTAGGTTGCAGATACCGCCTCATGCCACCTCTAGTGGTGAGGGCACTAGCAAAATGAAAAACTAACCAAAGATCGGCCAGAAAAGATGAGGACAGGCAAATGGTCTGTGGCCACCACCTGCAAATCCATTCCTGTTATAGGGGTTGTCTTGCAAATTGTCTAATTTCCACCTGGTGGAAATTAGACAATTTACCAACAGGTGAAATTGATTCACAAATCAGTGTTGCTTCCTAACTGGACAGGTTGATATCTCAAAAGTGTGATTGACTTGGAGCTACATTGCATTGCTTATGTGTTCTCTTTATTTTTTTGAGCAGTGTATATATAAAACCTTAAGTAGTGTCTCCTAAGCCCTGCTTTAACTAATTATCCCACCCTCACACTGTCTAACCAGGGGCGAAAATCTGATATCAACTTTGGAGGGGACAATTACATGACATTTTCTCAAGCGCAATTCCTGAGGCGGACACCAAAAGTAGTGCTGTAACACATAGCCTACGTTGTAATATGTTAAATGTATATTGAGGAACCGTAATTACTACTACTGGATAACTGATAGGTAGTTAACTAAAGGATTGTCCCAACTTGTTCAAAGGCTCCAATGGGATGATTACATTGTTGTGATTAAATGTGCAGACATTGCCATAAATATTAATTAGTTGTTTGTAAGTCATAATTTTACCTTCCTTATTCACAATGTCATTTATAAAAATAACGCCTTTATCAAACATATTTTCCTAAAAATATAAGCTTTATATCTATCAACATATTAGAGTATAACCATATGATTTGATGTAATAGTTGTTCTGTATTTTCTGGAGGATAAAACTGATGCATGCTGATCTTGCAATGCTACAGCTGAATGTTGGTCTTGGAATAAACTGGTAGCAAATATTCCATCTTTGACGACACCACATAAATGTGATAGGTGTTGTTAGTTAACTTGCTTGCTTTAGCTTGGTCCATCCGTTTGCTCGCCAGTTCTGCAAATTCTGCTATTGTGTGATCCCTGCCAACATAAAACAAAATCGCGATAATGCGATTGACTTGATTGTTAGCTATGTGCACTGAGTGCCTTTCAGACGGTAGACACGAATACACGGTCACTTAAGGTCATTGCATTGCTTGTTTCTCTCAAATTCAAACTGCCACAAACACTGGTTGATGCTACTGTAACTTAGCTAAGTTAGCTAGCAAAGGTCAGTTAACCACTAGCTAACACAAAGAGTGACCTGTAATTCAATGCAGCAAAAATGAAGACTGGTCACGATTATACATGTGTTTTATTGTATTGAGTGGTAGAAGTAAAGAAATGTCTAACATCTAATTTCTTTGAACTACTTACTGAACTGGAGGTTAATGTTAGCCACCAAAGAAAGTGTCAGATTTCCCACACGCACTGTAGTACTCGGGAGGAGGGAGGGGGGGGGTGGCAGTGGATTAAACCATTGTGATGTAAAGGGCGGGGATCGTGATCTTTTGAAACTGAAATATGCACTATTAAGTGTCTATAATCAGCACATGTGCTTTCGGTGAGTATTATTAATATTACTGAAATTGCATAGTTATGTTTATAGTGATATATTGGGGGGATATATCATATTTTTCCCAGGATGGGAGGGTCGTGTCCCCCCCCCGGGATTTCCGCCTACGCGCCTAACCAGTCTGCGTTGTGTTATTTATTTTTATTTTTTAGTTGGTTCAGAGTTTGGGGTGAATAACAGGCATAAGAGTCGTTTGATTGCGGTGGTAGAGCAGTTCAGTGTCTCTTTACTTTGTCTCGCTTGTCACCTTGCAGAAACACAACAGAATTGTCACTTTCAATTCAACATCGTTGTCCATTAGCAGTCTTTAACCTAGGCAGTGGTCATTTTTCTGGAATGCTCCAGTTAAGTATTAATAATTTACAATAAAATAAATATACATTCAAAATCATCACATTGTTCAAGATTGGTAATAAACCACACAAAAATAAAAAAACATTTTTAAAAGTAACCGCAATACACAATAATAAACTTCTCATTCATATTTGTCCAACAAACTACATGGATGGCTAATCTACTCAATTATTTTAGCGAGATTCACGAGCGAGTGAATTTCACTTCCTACCTTGCAGAAACGCAACTGAAACGTAACCTAAAATGGCCACAACAGCTGAATCGGAACCGAAACAGCAAAACAATATGAGCGCGCCGTCTGGTGGCTACTCCAATTAGTTCACCTCCTTACACCAGCAGAAACAGCAAAAATTTGAACACGCCCTCTGGTGGCTACTCTAATTAATCTACCTCCTTACACACACACACACACATACTCATACACACACACACACACAGATATATATATATATATATATATATATATATATATATATATATATATATATATATATATATATATATATATATGGCTTAGGTATGGCGAGAAAATGTGCATTATTTTTCTGGCACTGGTGACATTATTGTACCAGATCAGCTACATCCACCCCTATTTCTCTACTTTTCCCCTCTTCATCTCTCTTTCCTCTGACATCATTCAGGCAACAGAGCAGATATTGCCCCCTTTTTCACTGTAATTAAACAATTTCCACCTTTATTTCATGTCCAAGCTGGGACCACAGTCTTGTTAGGGGAAATGGTCATTATCGCAGACAGAAATAGGGACATAAATTTGCTGTTAATGAAAATGTCAATTAGTAATCTGCTCTGTTAGAGGGAGCTGATAGCACCAACTTGGATTCACCACCCTCTGTCTGTGGTGCTCTCACACACGTGCACAGGCATATTGAAACAAATGTATATGTATGTTCATATGTATAAACATCCCTATACATACACACACACACGTCCACATGCACACACACACATACATACACATGTGCACGTCCACACACACATGCATGCACTAAACAACTGAGATACGTGCACCCAAGTAAGTGCATGTATCCACTCACATTATGTAGACACGGCCACATGCTGCCAATATTCCGTTCATGGAACATACAATACAACTTTTCTCTCATCGTCTCATTTTTTCACAACTGTTGTTTTATTTAGATCTTATTCCCTGTTGAAAACCTGTTTCTATACACAAGATAATTAGGTTTATTGAGATGGGAATTTTCTTTAAAAAAGTGACAATAAATTGAATGTTTGCTAAAAATCTGTTCCGCTTGTTATTCATATAGTTTCATCCTTAAGGCGTTTCGTCTCTAGTACCGCTGGATTTGACGAGTTGTTTTGATATTTTTACTCACATATTTGGATCATTAATCAAATGGCGGCATGGTGGGAGGGCAAGCAGAGGGGGATGGATACGATCCATATACCATATCTTCTTCAGGGCTCTGTCTATGTGTGTGTGTGTGTGTGTGTGTGTGTGTGTGTGTGTGTGTGTGTGTGTTGCAAGATCAATCTAAAAGTCCTGTGCAATAGCCACTTCAGACCCTGGGTGTAGTCCAAAAAAAAAAAAAAAAGAAAGGAAAAAAAAAAGATTACCATTACATCCCCCACCCCCCAAAACCTCCCCTTCTTACTCTCTCGCTCAACAGACGATGAAGGGAAATAAATGTTTCAACACGCAGGCATGCACACACACACACACACACACACACACACACACACACACACACACACACACACACACACACAGAGAAACCTATACCGCACACATATACTACTCTAAAGGCTGCTGGTAGGAATGACAGAAATAAAAAAAGATGGATCCTCACCAAGGCGTCAATATGAGGGGGATGTATTAAAAGTGCATTTGAAATTCTTAGCAGCGTTTCGCTTCATTTCTGAATGTCTGGGTCTTGCACCCTTAAAAGCACGAAGATATAAATCAAGTTTGCTGCTCGCGTGGAGACCCCTATAAAAATAAATAGATGAGCGCTGGTCACCTCGGAACCATTTTTAAAACGTCCCCCCAGCAGCACTGTATCCATAATTATGATTTTGATTGTGTGTGACCGCATCCTCCAAGATCAAATAACAGGGATGTGGATGAAGAGATTCATTCTCCGTCGGCTCTAGTTGGTTGCGCATGACAAACAGATAGCTTATACCTTGGGGTACAAACGCACTGTTGCAGAGGTTTGGACGACACTACAATCTCATAAAATGTGTGAAGCATAATACTAAGCGCGGAGGTTCAAATAAATCTTGAGGATATGTTTCTGAGGGTTTGAACAAGTGTTGCAAGATTTTTCATCCATGTTTCAATTTCATGTACAGGAATAATTTTCAGTTGTCAACTTGGGCTATTTCCTATAATTAGAGTGGTGGGTTTACTGGATTTTTTTTCATAAAATGCTAAGGCAAGGTATTCTCACCACAACTACACACTTTGTGTACAAAGTATCGGGACCACCTTCACTGCAGCACCTTCATTTAACCCTCGTCTTTGTTGTCTGGGTGGCCTAACTTTTTTTTTTCTTGTTAAAATCCTGTACCCCTTTATAGACCCTCTCCTTTTATTCTCATTCTCTATTACATTAGTCTCCTCCACCTTCATCGAATACTGTCTTTCATTGCTGAATTGGATTTAACAGGTGAAATCAAGAGAAGGGTAATCATAGCACCCTGACTTTACCTGTTAGACAATGTTATGGAATATGTTGTATGTCTTTTATAAATAGACGTTGTACAACCATCAGTTGTTCAATTAATGTACACACTCTTCTAATACATATACACCTCACACAACAACACAAACACACACACACACACACACACACACCATCACATACAAGTAAGCAAAAATACAGGCACACAGTGACACACCAGCGGGTCTTAACTTATCGTCTGAAATAAAACACCTATCTTTACTTTGATAGCTGTCATTTCTACAAGACTATGCTTCACTGCTGGGGAAATAAAGAGCTGGTAGTAATAATAATTAAGGTTCTTTCTCTGTCTCACCCCCCCCCCCCCCCGCTGCTGCAGTGCACAGGATGGATGCCAGTAAAGTCACAAACTGCAGCATTCAGGCCCATTACATCTGCAATGAGAGGAGATGCAAGCAACATCTGGTGTCTGAGCTGTGATAGAAAGAGGTGTGTCTGCCTTTTTTAATGGATATCTGGAGGCATCTACCACATCTTAATATTAACTCTTCACCACCTGCCGAGGAAACTGCAGGGAGAAGGAAACGCAGGATATATATATACATATATATATAACAAAGGGAAGGATCGAATGAACGAATGATAGAACTAAGGGGGGCAAGGGAAGAGGGAATGAATGAACAAAAATGATAGGGGAGAAAGAAAGGAATGAGGGGAGGAAATAAGAAAAGATGGAACAAAGGAGGGAAAGAATGATCAAAAGATCAAAAGAATGAATGATGGGGGAAGGAGGAATGGATAGATGAAAGGAAGGCGGGGTACATGCTACAGGGTCAGGGTAATAGGTCCGATTTAAGGCCCAGTTCCCCCCCCCCCCCCGGAGAAGCGAGGGTTTGGTCGTGATTTAATGATGCTAGGAAACAATTATCTTCCCAGATTATCCTGTTGTGTGAGGTATTTACAGATTCAGTCTTTAGCCAACAAATCTACTCACAAGCCAGTCAGGGCTGTCCCGATAACATCAAACATGTTTTATATTTACCACTGCAAATCATGCAGCGTGAGGGGAACAGAAACTTGCAGTTGACAATGGCAGCAAAGCTGACTGAAAACTCAAAACAACAAGCGCGTTGGTTTTTATTTTGGTGTGAAACGATGCCCACAAAAGCCTGATAAGTTGTCTCTGATTTTCAACTTCCATGTTCGTGCTGGTCCAAAATCACATTAGATCACAGCAGTTTATGTGAGTCTTCATCTTTGACTTTTATTGACAGTTTGCATCCTAAGTATTGCATTACCACCAACTGTTGGTGTAAGATAAAGTGGTTTAGAGTCAGGACTCATAATGATTGTTTGTCAAATTGTTTTGCATGTGATGCCCTGTTTTAGGGTGAATTTTTAAGTGTGTGCGTTCTGGTGGCTAAAAAGAAAGAAAAAAAAAAACACGAAAAAATCTGTGGAATCCATCCTAATTTGTGAGTTTTTGCCCTTCTTTTGACACTGGTTTCGATTTGAAAAGGTTTTCTAGTGTTTGCCAAAAGGAAGGATTAGATTAGATTAGATTAGATTCAAAGTGCTAACAATTTTTCTACTTCACTAGACATATTTACAAAGGGAAAATAAAAACATGCAAAAAGGCAATAGAATATTTAATTGATTATATTCAATTGCGACAACATTAACCAGTGATGGCCTGGCGGCCTGTCCAGGGTGTCTCCCCGCCTGCCGCCCAATGACTGCTGGGATAGGCTCCAGCATCCCCGCGACCCTGAGAGCAGGATAAGCGGTTTGGATAATGGATGAATATTCAGTTGCAACGAGGGAGGTAAAGAGGGAAGGAAAAGAGTACTTAAGGAATGGAATCAAGGAGGGAAGGAAAGAAGGAAGGGATGGAGAAAAAAGTGAGGCAAGAAGTGTGAAAGGTGGGAAGGAAGGAATAAAAGCTAGATGGCAAGAAGGAAGGAAATAAGGTAGCAAGGTTGGCGGGGAGGAAGGGAGATTGGAGCGTAAGAAGTGAGACAAACAGCAGATTAAAAGTTAATAACTGTGGGTAGCCTACAGGATCTCATAGTATATCTGGGTATACGTAGAAATATTCAGTATGACTCATTGACACCCTGTCAGTATCGTACTCTGTATTTTTCCTTCTTTTTAAACAGTTTCAGAGTAGTTTAACATCTCACTTTAAAATGAGTGGCACTTTTACACATTGGAACAGGATTTCCCATATTTTTCATGTTTACAGTGTAGTGCCAGAGGCTAGAGGTGTCATATTGTGAGAACATTCACACATCTTGCATAACAGACACTGACAACTTGGAGATAAAGACACACACACACACACACACACACACACACACACACACACACACACACACACACACACACACACACACACACACACACACACACACACACACACACAAACATTCATTTTCTCAAACTCAGGTTACCTTTCTTTATCCTCACCTGACCTGATCGGCCAACAGGAAATGATACAGCAAACAGCTCAAAGCAGGAGCCAGGGTCTAGATCAAGAACCCTAGGTATAAAGTCATTGTGCCACTCTTTGTGATGATGATAGAACTGCTTTCTAATGCTGTCTGATGGAGATGTATGTCACCATCAGCAGCTCAAACCACCAACTCAGAGAGTCTGAAACAGCATTGGAAAGAGAGGTTTTTCTTACACATGGAAGAAAAACATGTCTGGGTGTGTGACTATGTTTGCATGGATATATGTTTTTACTTTGTTGCAGGATTGTGTGAACAATATGATAGTGCGTATGAATCTCTGCACACATAGTTGGGAGAGTGTGTGTGTGTGTGTTTATTTGCATGAACATATTCATGGCTGTGGTGTGTGCATGCGTGACAAATGTCACCAGTTGTTCCTCACTATACTAGCGTCAGTATTGTAAATATTACTAAATACTGCTGTTTAAAACTAACTGCTCAGGACATGTAACTATATCACACCTTGCATGTAAATACATTAATGTTCAAATTATTTTTTTCCAGTGCAATATCCTCATATGTATATATTGCATAGATGAAATAGTCTTTGCAAATTCAACTCGTTTTTGAAATTGTCTGATTAGTTTTGCACTCTGCATAGAAAATATTGATGTTATGGTCAATGATTTTGCTTGAGACTATGAATATGCATGTATGTTTGTTACGTGTTATAATATATATATATACACACACACACACATACATACATACGTGTGTGTGTGTGTGTGTGTGTGTGTGTGTGTATCACACATGCACATACACAGAGAGAGAGACCAAACTGACAGCAAACAGAGCAATAGTCCCTCCTAATCCTCCTCAGATGACTGTAATAGAGTAGTCAGCAGGATAACAGAGGCAGTCTGACAATTATCCATTCAGACAGATATATGACGTTGCAAGCTGGATTCACCCCTTCAGCCTAGAGAGAGTGAATATAGGTAACGAAACTGTTGAATGGACACACGTGCACAAACCAACAAAATTCATGCTCGTGCATATCCACACTCTCGCAGTTACTTTCACACTGACACAAAAATACATGCAGAGAGCATGCATACTCAAACACACTCTGATATGCTTACTCATACTAAGACTCTAGCCACATGCATACATTCAGACAGACACACTGAGACAGCTCAACACACTCTCATGAATACATCAACACATTTATAAACACATTTATCCAAACCAACAGACACACACACGTATACTCACACACATGCACACACATGCACATCACACAAACAGAACCAGCACACATTGAATCAGTGTATTAGATCACATCCTCCCCATTCATGGTGAAGATGATTCCATTTGCAGGGCCTCTCAGCCTTTTGATGGTCTTATCTGAAAAGAGAGGCAGTCTACTGGCAGCCTGACTGGATAGTGTGTGTGTGTGTGTGTGTGTGTGTGTGTGTGTGTTTGTGTGCATGCGTACATGCATGTGTGAATGCGTGCGTGTGTTCGCTCAGCTATATTTGTAAGGATGTGTATTTTTACCGTACTAATGGGAACATTTCTTTCAAAGTAAGGCAATTTTGATGACGCCTCACTTCTTCATGGGGCTAGTTTAGGGTTAAGACTTGGGTTTGGGGTTGTTTTAGAATTAAGGTAAGAGTTAGGGTTAGGCATGTGGTTCTGATAGTCAAGGTTAACATTAGTGTCAAGGTTAGGGACTGAATGTAGTCAGTGGGAGACTTCACAAGTATAGAAAAACAAATGTGTGTGTGTGTTTGCATGCGTGCACATGTGAATGTTTTGTAGTAAATGTTCTATCACACACATTGTGTGGGGTAAAAATAACTATCTATCTATCTATCTATCTGTCTGTCTGTCTGTCTGTCTGTCTGTCTGTCTGTCTGTCTGTCTGTCTATTTCTCTGTTTGGTTTTCTATCATCACTATTATTATGTACTTCTTGACTATCCAGAGGACGAGAACAACTAAAGGGACTCCAAACCCAAGGTGGCCCAGTGGTTAGCACTGTTGCCTCAAGAAGGTCCTGGGTTCGAACCCCAGGCCTTTCCCAGGTCTTTTCTGTGTGGAGTTTGCATGTTCTCCCCATGTCTGTGTTGTTTCCTTCGAGTGCTCTGGTTTCCTCTCACCATCAAAAAGACAAGTATGTTAGGGTTAATAATCCTGTCTGTGCCCCTGAGCAAGGCAATAGGAAAAAAAAAAAGAAGAAAGAACTGGAGTTGGTCCCTGGGTGTTGCAGCTGCCCACTGCTCCTGTAAAATAGGATGGATTAAATGCAGAGAACAAATTTCATTGTAACCAAACTACTACTACTACTACTACTACTACTTTCGGCTGCTCCCATTAGGGGTCGCCACAGCAGATCATCCGTTTCCATTTCTCCCTGTCTTCTGCATCTTCCTCTTTCACACCAGCCACCTGCACGTCCTCCCTCACCACATCCATAAACCTCCTCTTTGGCCTTGCTCTTTTCCTCTTCCCTGGCAGCTCCATATTCAGCATCCTTCTCCCAATATACCCAGCATCTCTCCTCCACACACGTCCAAGCCATCTCAATCTTGCCTCTTTTGCTTTGTCTCCACCAAACAACAGCTTTAAAATGACAAAATAAAGTGGCTTTCTTTCTATAAGACAATAATTTTCTTCTGATTGTGCCAGTGAGTTTAGCAGCATACCAGACTTCAAACTCTATGTTGAGAAGAGGATATTGTCATCTTCAGCCCTGTCTTTCCATCACAAATAATTATCTCGAAGGGTTCTACTCCACCGAAATATTGGTATATAATAGGTGAATTTATATTCAAAATCGGATGTATCTGGTGTTTTAGCAAAAACGTCTAGATATTTGTCTGTAAATGTTCGCATGTTTGTGAGATTTGTTTGTATTATGCGTTTGAGTGAGGTTTGCTTTGCTGCACGTTGCCTGTTGAGATGCAGCAAATGTGACATCTAAAGGGTTGATGGCTGCTCCCAGCTGCTTCAGCTCTGATGGGAAACAGATACCGAGAATTAGTCTGATTTTCAGATACGAGAGCAAGAAGAGGGGGGTTGGGTGGGGGGGTCCTCTCTTTATTGCTGTCATCTGGAAGCGTCAGCCAGGCCCAGACATTCATCTCACTTTATAAGAATGAGCTCGTCTCACACCATGCACCTTATTCATGTTGCCTTTATTACACATAAATTAATAAAACCTGACTGGTTATTACGAGGCGAGAGAGGGAGAAAGGAGAGAGAGGGAGACAGCATATGAAGGGCTGCACAGTGAACAATCTCCAGATAATTAACAGGAAGATAAACAAAACATAAATTTGGATATTGCGTTTATTTGGAACTACCATTCAAATAAGCATGAACCACGTTATTTTAATTAAAAGATAAATCTATGTGACACACTGCTTCCCAGTTAATTATTCAGTGATGTACAATAAAAATAAAGCGCATTAAATATTCCATGTACTCTATTTCTCCATTAACAGTAAAAAGCACTCGTCCTGGGGACAACATTTCAAATTCAGATGTTGTTTTCGTCTTTTTGTTCCCCTTTCTCCTTCTCCCATCACCAATTCATTCCTCCATTTCCTTTATGTTGCCTTTATACGGCTCTTTGGACCCACACCAAATTGTGGCTAAATTTGTGCTGTTTTTTTTTTTTTTTTTGTATTTGATTCATTCTTTCAGTTGTTTTTTCTTTTCTTTTCTTTTTTTGTGATTTGAACTCATTACGGGCTTGACTGTTTGACCTCATTTTGGTTTCTCCATGCAGTGATTTCCCAGATGTTGTGACGCTGATGAAGCTGGTGAGAAATCTGATGGAAAATGGGTAACGGGTAGCGGTTAGCGCTCTAACACCGCGCTTGAGCTGAGTAAATGGCTAATATTTACTGCTCTGCATACTTTGTGTAGATTTCTGTTGGGATCTCGAGACAAATTTTGAGGAGCTTTCACGATGAACCCTGGTTTATTGTGGAAATTATGTCTTTGTTTAATCACAGGAAGCACTCAGAACTGTTGTCTGTTCATGCTAGTAGTCAAAGCAGTCCCACTGACCGTTTAATTACTGGACTAAAGGAAAGTCTTAGTGAAATAGTAGTGTACTAGTACCTGAAATGTGATTGCAATTTGGTGTTTACTGGAATTAGGTCACAATTTTACTAGGTGCTGAAGTTTCCCAAACCTTTACAGGGTCTCGTATGTGTAATTAGTGTTCTCACGGGTTTTAAATCAATTTGTTTACAGCTGAGTCAGCCAAAAAGTTGATTGTGGGAACACCATTAAGAGTCTTTGTACAGTTTCATGAACTGTTTTCCCAACTGTGAGGCTTTCATTGTTTCAATTGAATTTAAGGGTCTCATACCAAAATATAATTAATATTGATGTCCACTGCTTAATGTTCCACTGGAACATGTTTACATTGACTTGAATGTCACCTTTTTTTCAAGATAGCTAATTACCTTTAATTATGTTGATGTTTCTCATTTCATGTCAGCATAATGGTGGAAAGTAATTAGATATACAACTACAAGAATTACTGTGACTAGATTTTTCCACTTTTCAGCATATTTTTTTTCTACTCAGCACTTTCAACAAGGCATTAGATATTTACTCCTTCTTTAACTAGGAGTAATGAGTTTTATTTTTAGACATGCAAGTTTTGTCAAAATGAGACGTGGTGTGTACTCATAATTTCCCTTTTTGCTGTTTATTTGACTGTTTCTTACAAAATTGCGCCGATTGGTTTCGGTGCCATCTCACGAAACAAGCAACTCTTCTCTCTATGTAAAATATTTCATGACTCTTCCCACTAGCTATCAGTTTGCAATAGAGAGTGGTAGTTTTCCTCAGATGATGATATCTCATCTCAGGAAGAAACTTCAAATCTAGTTTGCTGGTTGGGGTGAGCTGGACAGGTATTTATATGGATGTTGTAAAGAGACTGAGACGGGGCTCGTAGAGGTAGAGGTTTTATTGCAGAACCCCCCCCCCCCAAAAAAACAAAACAAAACACTAGGTAAAAACGTACTACTTCCAAAATATACCAGAATTTCTAGATTGCAGAAAGGAAAAAAAAATCATGGATGAAATCAGAAGTTTAAACTTTTACTAAGAAACTGTATTTTTCTGTTCAAAACATGTGTATGGTAATAAATAATGACCAATAATATTCTTCTTTTAAATAAAAAGTTATCTACCATTAATATAAGCTTACAGTTTGCAACAAAATCCCTCTCCTCCCTTCTCCTCCCGAATAGGAATCTTCTTCATTTAGGAATGTGGACAGTATAATAACTATGATCTTATATGTCAGTCTTTTGAAGTTGGAATAAAATCACCGTATTTTTCACTTTTCCTAGTGCAGTGATCATACATATATGAGCGTACTGCATGTGATATGTAAATAGGAAGCTTAACAAAGAGACCATGTAGGGAAAGAAATTGGATGGATTATTTTGGGATTACAGGAGGGGAATTGTTATATCATTCTTAGGTATGGATGCAGAGTCCAAGTTACAGAAGAGTGGCAACAAATAGCAGTAAGTGTCAAAACCCAATTTTTGCCAAAATCTCAGCAAGCAGTACGCCCTAAGATGATGAAACCGTGCTGAAACAAGCTCACAATTAAGTAGGGAAAAGGAAACTGAAGTAGCCCCCCAACCCCAACCCCCACCCCTCGCCATACCCTCACAAACAACAACACACAAAAAATTGAATGTGTACATTTTACTTTCACTTTTTCTTCTTCTGTTGATATATATTTATATATTCAGCTTTTGCTAATATACTTTAAAAGTTGCTACTCACACGCACACACACACACACACACACACACACACACACACACAGAAGCAAGTGACTGCCATGGTGAACAGAAACACGGTGGTGTGTTGAAAGCGAAGTCTCATACTGCAGCCGCGAGGTACGTATCTCTGTCTCACTGAGTGCAGCTCAGTGGACGAGCTCCTGCATTCTCATACTACTGCACTGATGGCTAGGAGACAAAGTCAAACTGAATAAAACACAACATGGCTACAGAAAAAGAAAATGTCATGGAAATATTTTTTTGTGTGGCGTAAAAGGCCCCACTTATACTGGCACAATTAAAACCACAATGTTCATAACAGTAAATTAAAGTAATCCACTGGAATACTTAACTTGATTCTATATTTAACTTTTACATATTTTCATCTCCCCCTTTCATTCAATTTCTTTCTTTTTCTTTCTTTCTCTCTTATTTCTATCTATCTGCCTGTCTGTGTCTGTGTGGGTGCCGTATATTCATTTTATATTTTTCCTTTTATCTTTGTTTTTCTCTTCAACTCGACCATCATATATCTGTTTGCTCTCTTTCTCCCTCCCTCCATCTCTCGGTGTGTGCATGAGGGATTGCGTTCCTCGCCCCAGCTGATAGTATGTGAGTATTATGTTTGAGTGTAAACTCCTTTAGGCAGAGCTGTGCAGCTAAGGCCCCGGGGTTTAAGAGTTTAGCCCTCTCTGGCGCTGTGTGTGTGTGCAGCAAGATATTGACTTTCTTAAAGTACGGATCATTCCTCTTTATCAGAAAAATATTAACAACTCCCCACACCCCACCCCCACATCCACAACACAATACTAAGCGCCATACTTTCATATTCTCTTCAGCCCATACAGTCGTATCCAATGGCCATCGACACAAGGAAGTGCAAAGAAATCTGGTACTTGTTTGCCTTTGGAACATTGTAGTTTGTTTTCCCAAGAAAGAGCCATCATGTGTTCCACATTTTTAACAAAAATACAGTCCATATGCATAAAAATTTCAAGAAATTAAACACTACACACGATGGTTTTTTTGGGGGGGAAATACAAAAAAAACCCCAAAAAACAACTATGATCTCTTTTTTATAAAGCAGGTATAGTAAATGATTATCATTATCCATGTCCCTACTTTAGAAGAGCTGTGGGGGGGGGGGGGGATAGCCCTGCATTTTGTCTTTGCAGGTGTCCAAGTTGCTCCGACATTGGATGCCACAGACTTCATGAATAAAACATTTAGGATATAGTCACAGACATAGAGAAACCTTTATATGTACAGAAAGCCTTCTGGCTATGATCTTTCAAAAACATCTTGAAAAATCTGCGAGCTCTGTTAGGGTCCATGCCAATGTATTACACTGTCATCTTTCATAAAACATAGACAGATAAAGTTTGTCCTTTTCTGAAGTTGATCTTGTAAGGTGACCTTCAGACATGGATGCCAAAAAGCAGGCGGAATGAGCCTTTGCGCCTCTAATGGAGGCTTTAAATACTCTGCTGATTGATTTGTGTTCTGTTTTGCTGCCTGTTTTACTGGACTGAACTTGTTTTAGAAAGATGAAAAGAAGGCTGGAAGAGAGAGAGAGAGCGTTGAGAAAAGAAGGAGGTGACTTCGGCCAGCTGATGGAACTGTACTTGACCCCCTTGCATCCCGACCAGACTCGAATTACCACTGTAAGACGCTGTGTGTGTGTGTGTGTGTGTGTGTGTGTGTGTGTGTGTGTGTGTGTGTGTGTGTGTGTGTGTGTGTGTGTGTGTGTGCTTTTGAATTGATTTCCTCTGCAATGACAGCTCCAGTCAGGCTGGCACCAAAGCGCCCCCCCCCCCATACACGCAACTATTGCCGCCACTGACCCCACCAATCCAGACACACACACACACACACACACACACACACACACACACACACATTGCTCAGCACTTGGCAAATGGCTGTCAGTGGTGTTATGTTCTGACGAGTTGGTGTGTGTTCAGAAGGCCTCCTGCTCCATCTTCCCTAACTGTCGCTTAATCGTTTACAGGGATCATTTTTCTGATAAAAGCATTATTTTGGGGCAGGAGGACAAAAGTCTCTTTAATGATTTTAGATTACTTCATCTATCTTCCCCCTTGCTTTATAGCGTCTTTCCTCTGTGATTTGTTTCTTAAGTACAAATTTCACTTTAGTACTTAAAAGTTGTTTGCTCTCTCTCTCTCTCTCTCTCTCTCTCTCTCTCTCTCTCTCTCTCTCTCTCTCTCTCTCTCTCTCTCTCTCTCTCTGTCATCTCAATCATAGCCGAAGATAAATAAGCAGACTATTATGCTTGTTAAGCTAGTTTTCACAGACCTCTAATAAACACGCATACAGTTAACTTCATGTTTTGTTTGTTGGTTTTTGTTTTTTTTAGCATAGGTAGTGTGGTCTATTCACAGCATCGTGCTATATAGGAAATACGTGTTTTCAGTCCATGATTCACTCACGCACAAACACACACATAACATCCGTGGGTATCTGGATCAGGGAGCCTTGGTCTGATATAAATCTGTAGCATCAAAGTCAATGCATGGTCCATTATTAACCTAGCCACCATCACTGATGCTATTAGCAGACTGAGTACATTGTGGTTTCACTCATTAGGATGGGACAAGTCTTCTGTGGAGTTAAGATCCCCAGCCAGTGGAGTGCTCCCGTTAGTAATAGTGCCAGGCGTAGGTTGGTTGGGTGGGACACTGCCAAAGTTGATCCCAGGAAAGCTGTTGTCATCAAAGCTCCGCTCTGAACTGTCAGATTCAGGGCGGGAACGTTTGAAGCGGCGGTCAGGATACTGGCTGTTGTCAAAGGGCATACGGTGGACACACAGCACGTGGGTCTTCAGGTTACCCTTCTGGGAGGCACTGTAGGGGCAGTAATTGCATTGGAATGGCCTACGACCTGAAGAGAGAAAAGACAAGGAAGAGAAAGGGTTTATCTGAGTTGGTGTCTACACAGGTTGTTGACACATTTGTATTTACAGCAAATAACTCACCACCAAACTATTTTACTGTTTTTTACAGTAATTTATCAAGAATTGGGGAATACTTGTGGCCTGAAGGGCACTTCCATCTATTTATACTAATAAGCAATAAGCTTCTGGCAGCAAGTCTAGTTCTTTAAACTATAGGCCTCTACTGACCAATGGAGGTTTGTTTTACAATATGAGAAAGTTATAATGAAAACCATATTAATGTCCAGGATTATCCAGTTCCTCCCATGATTTTTTTTTTGGGGGGGGTGTTCCCCGTTTTTCTGCCCAGTTACACCTGGCCAATTACCCCACTCTTCTGAGCTGTCCTGATCTCTGCTCTACCCCCTCTGTTGATCTGGGGAGGGCTGCAGGCAACCACATGCTTCCTCCGATACATGTGGAGTCGCCAGCCGCTTCTTTTCACCTGACAGTGAAGAGTTTTGCCAGGGGGACATAGCACGTGGGAGGCTCACGCTATTCCCCCCAGTTCCCCCTCTCCCATGAACAGGCACCACGACCGACCAGAGGAGGTGCTAGTGCAGCGACCAGGACACATACCCACATCCGGCTTCCCACCTGCAGACACGGCCAATTATGATTGTAGGGACACCCGACCGAGCCGGAGGTAACACAGGGATTCGAACCGGCGAGCCCCGTGTTGGTAGGCAACGGAATACAGCGCCACGCTACCCTGACACCCTGTTCCTCTCATGATTACAAATAATATTCATCTTCTCGTATCTATTGGACATGGTAAGGAAACATTGATAAAACGGGCCCCCCAACATCTGCAGCATCCTTAAACCGATTCACCCTCAAGCACTACAAAACTTGCTTCACTTTGTGGTCAAGAGCTTTTGTGAATTACTCTAACTTTTGCAGCTCCCGAAGTCGATATGCATCTTTTGAAGAGCGTGCATACATCTAGTTCCCATGAACACAGTGGTAATGCAGAGCGAGGCGAGACATTTTTCTCTATCCTCCCCCTTGCCACAGCCCTAGCACAGAATGTTCTCTCTAGATTGAATCTGATCATCACTGCAGCAAACACAATGGCCCTTAATAGCAGCAGCCGTTTGTTTGAGGGATGACGATTACACCGCCATCATAACCCACTTCACTTAGCTCACTCACTCACCGACAGACAGAGAGGACAAAATGGAGGGAGGAGGATGGGAGTGGAGTAGGGGGGGGGGGTGAGAGGGAATGGCCCTAAGTGAGAGGACGGGAGAGAGAGAGAAAGACTTTGAGCTCTTCTTTAGGTTATTAATAACAGTACATTTGCAGTTACCCTCATTTTCTTTCTTTTTTTTTATCTATGGCTCTGATTCAATTTGAGATGCTCTAAATCAAATTAACATATGGGGCTTAAAAGAGGCAGCTGGGATAGGTGCAGGGAATATCAATAGGTAAGGGCCAGGAATTAAAAAGGAAACAATCTATTTGAAGCACTCACTGGCGTACACGGTGTGTGTGTAGTCTGCTAATAGAGTACATGTACGAACACACTCACTCAAGCACATATATACACACACACACTTGCAAACACACACTTGCAAACACACACATTAAGACACACACATATTAAGACACGCACACACAAACACAGTCCTAATGTTAAGATCCGATGAGTACATTCAGGATGTGCGGAGGCAGGATTTGCAGCTACTTTGTGTTTGGCAATCTGACACAGGTCTTTGGAGCCTCTCCGGCTTTCTGATATTACATTGTTTGCTCCAGAGCCAGACAAAGGGGATTGCTACAAGTTTGGGGGCTTTGGATGTTCCAGTTGTCTGAATTTTCCGATAAGCGAATCGGTGGCACACAATGAAGGGTCCTTTTTATTCGTGTGCAGTTTAATTTCACACTCTCTTACATTACGTTAAGTCCAAGAGGCGGAATATCTCATCCCATTTTACACTTAGGGAGAGCAAGTTATGCCCCCAAACAACTCAACTCTTTTTTTCCCCCCCTTTCTTTTATGCAGTCTTACTTTTTTCCTCAGTTGGGTTTTAAAATAAGTACAAATCAAGTTAAGTTTTTATTGTTGGGGAGATAGTGAGGTCCAAAGAGAGCTTGTGGTTTGAATAGCACAGTTTGAAAAAGGTTTAGGCCTGGGTAGATTGGATGTAACTTGAATTAATGTGAGATTGAAATGGAGTTCTACAAAACAACTTGGAGACACATATTTGATACTTTTTCCCCCTAAAATGTAGGATTAAGGAAACACATCAAAAGACATGCATAGGTTAATACTCCTGTCTGTGCCCCTGACCGAGGCATGGCAAGAAGAGCTGGAGTGGGTCCCCAGGCGTTGCACGGCAGCATCCCACTGTTCCTAGCTACAGTGTGTGTTGGGATGGGTTTAATGCAGAGAATGAATTTCCCCACAGGAATTGATAAAGTACATCTTATCTTATCTTATCTTATCTTATCTTATCTTATCTTATCTTATCTTATCTTATCTTATCTTATCTTATCTTATCTTATCTTATCTTATCTTATCTTATCTTATCTTATCTTATCTTATCTTATCTTATCTTATCTTACACCTGTATGTCTGCATGAACACTGGCCTGCACTTACATTCACACACAGACACACTTGCAGGCACTTCCACACCCAGCTGCAGTAAAGGCTCAAAGTTTTCATTCATCATTTATCCCCGTCTTCTGGCCTGCCACAGTAACCCAAACAACCCACATACTGACAAGGGAACAGCAGCAGTACCTGCATCGATCACAACAACAACCAATGCGCCCTAAAATGTACTTCCCCCTCTACCAGCTGCCGCCATATTTCCTGCATGGTCGAGTCCATCCAAGCTCATCCACATCCAACCACGACCATTCCTGTTCGTTCATGTAATGAGTAAAAGTGGCTAATTTGAGTTAAGTGATGTATTGCCACAAGATTCAATGAGTGATGGATGGGTGATTAAAAAGCGATTCTTGCCCCAACACCTACCTGACCAACCATACCTCAAGATTGCACATCAGTACAGTCACATACACACATACATGCATACATCCATGTACTTTGCCTCTTACCCTAACCAGGGTTTGATTTCACTCTCTATACACACAACCACCCACTCGCACGCACACGCACACACACACACACACACACACACACACACACACACACTCACTCACTATGGGCCCTGTTTAAAGGGAAACCCGACTATGAGGACTTGTAGGCCTTATTAGATTAATGTTGGTATCAGTTATATAAATGTGATATAAAAACACTCTCGATGCCTTAATTTCTATAAAATTTGAAAAAAATTCTTTCACATGTAGGCTGCCATTGTTGTTTATGGCACAATGAAGTCTGGGTAGTGACGTCAAATGGTTTCACCGGTCTTGGTCCCATTCTCTTGACACTTCTTTTCACCTGACAGTGAGGAGTTTCGCCAGGAAACGTAGCGCGTGTGAAGATCACGCTATTCCCCCCAGTTTCCTCTCCCCCCTGAACAGGTGCCCTGACCAACCAGAGGAGGCGCTAGTGCAGCGTCCAGGACACACACCCACATCTGGTTTCCCACCCGCAGCCATGGCCAGTTGTGTCTGTAGGGACGCCCGACCAAGTCGACAGTAACACAGTGATTCGAACCGGCGATCCCCATGTTAATAGGCAACGGAATAGACCACTACGCTACCCGGATGCAAGAGCTCGGCTTTCTGTCAGCAGCTGTTCAAGGTATGCGTATGGATCAAACTGTCATTGTATGATAAAACGTATTCCCATATCAATAATTTCAGAGATTAGCATCCACTGCCACCGTATGCTTTATACATTGAGAATATACAGTAAAATGCGATAACAAGATGCTTACAGGTTTGATTATATTTACAGATATCCCCTGCATCACAGCATGTGAGAACTTTTAGTCAGTTTGCCTCGATTGATATGTTTTTTTGGCTGCCCTAATCAGCCTCCATGACCAAGGGGGTGCTGGCCTACCAAATTGGAACCAGGTCACCAATAAACAAATCATAACATCAGCCCATGTTCACCGTTAAATTCTTCACATTTATTTGACACATTTTATGTCCATTTTTACTTGGGATAAAATGTATTTAATAATAGCTAAAGGTATCTATGACGGCATATTAGGGCCATTTTACGTAAAAAAAATATGGAGCTGGGGGGGGGGGTAATAGTCCGTGAAAAAAATTATTGCTTAAAAAAAATAGCAATTTCCAAGATTTTTCTTAGTTAATACCCTCCTTTTTTCTTCTTCTTTTTTTAACCTACAGTGGCCCTAGTATGTCATTGTAGGTATCTTGTATAAAGTGTATCATGCATTAAATTCAATTTGATTCCTGCTTATTTGTATTCTTGTATATTTTACAACACCTTATCATATCTACAGGAGAACTAAGTAGTGTTTCTATATCGATAGCATTTTGTATTTGCCACAATCAGTAACTGAAGTTTTCATATGAAAAATCATAGAAGTTAGTGCAAAGCATTCACGTGAATTTTGAATTTTACTTTCCTACTTCAGGTGGCATGTTTGTAATTGGAGACAGTGGAGGTTTGAAGATTGTGTAGTTTCAGCTGTGGCAGTCTACCTGCGCACACAGTTCACTCTGCAAGTGATGAACAAAAAAATTACTGTGCCCTTCGTGTGAAAGCTTCAGTAGTTTTACGGGTTAAGGCAAACAACTTGTGTTAATTCTTTCATAACTTAACAGTATATTTGTTTCAAAAATTCTGGTTTTATGTCTTGCAGGTATGCTTCCTATCGTCAGATTACATGGTGGATGCATGGCAGGCTGGGGAGAAGAATCTGCAGTCATTCCATCATGTGCATTTAACGAAATGACAAACGTCCTCTCACTGAACCAAATGGGATCTAGACAGGGTTTGAAGATGTATTGATCATGCAGAAGTAGATGAAACATGGAGAGATTTTAATGATATTTAAACTGTATCATTCACATTTGAATGCATTTCATCAGGAGCATGAGTTATGCACAGCTCAACAAAATAGAGTATCATACAAAAATGTTAATGGTTTAAATAAACATGTTTTTACAAAAGGTACCCCAATACAAAAAATATATGTAGATGTGTTTCGTGTGCCATTTATGAAATAAAGTGTCCTTCAAAACACTGACCTCTTGACTAGAATGTAAAATGAAAATTTAATGTGGATTTGAACAGTGCTGGTGGGTATATCATGTGTTTGTAATGATACAACTACTTGAAACGTGAAAAAACTTGTGTTTGAAAAATGATATGTGATCAGGATGGTCTCTCTTGCTTGAGTGTTTGGTTCATTCTTACGTCCATGCCCCAGTTTGAATCTGACACAGAGGACAGAACATCTGCCACCATAGCCATCATGTAGCCATAGTCCTTCTCAACAGCCACTGGTCTTACTCTGAACCTTTTGTAGACTGCTCCATGGGATTTCGAACTTGGGTTCACCATCCATCTTGAAAAACAGCCTGTTCAAAAAATAGAAATATGAAAAACAGATTTTTATCTATTTTTAGATAACAGTGTCAGGAACATTTTGACATACACTGTCCAGTGACACATAGTGCTTACAAAAGAGAGGAATGATGATAGTTCACCCACCTGTTCCCTGTTCGCATTGTTGTTATGATCCAGAGCAGCAAGCATGGAGGCATGGATCATCACATCATATGAAACATGAGTTCTCTTTGGAAGGTATTTGAGGTACATGGAGTAGTACACCTAAAACAAATCTGAATTTGAAATACAAAAAGTCACATCCTGCCATAAAAACATACCATCACATTGTATTAAGGTGAAACTTTTTGTAAGGCTTCTATATTTGAAATTACCTCTAGTGTAGTGTGGATTGCATTTTGTCAGATGATCCAGGTCTTTCAAAAGCTGCTTATATTTCACAGTCTTCAGGAGTGCGTTGTGGGTTTCAGATCCTGGCCTTAACCAAAGCTTAACTTCTCTGGCTCATCTCATCAAGGGGTTCATGAGCACATTGGTGATAGTGCATGTTCCCTGGCCAATCATGTCGGTTGGTAACATGGTGTATTACTGTTTTTTTTTTTTACTCTCCTTTTGCCACATGCCAACAATCAAATTCATGGTGTTTTTATTCTGGATTACAGACCCTAATTTCTTTAACAATTTGTAGATGTCTGTCAGTGGAGCTGGAAGAGACCTTCCCTCCATTTTCTTCTATGTTTAAAACCTTTGATTTCCATGGTACCAGAGCTCGAAACTTGGGTGCAGCTTATTACCTTGAGGTCGAAAACCCTTTGACTCAGCACATCTAAAAAAGTGTGTGTGCAGTATTTGGCTGAGTGGCCTGGTGAGTTGCACTGGCCATCTCCACAGAGCACAACTTCTGCTTCTCATGATTTTATGGTCATTAACACTGCTCTCTGCACTATTCCATGTTTTTCAATAACAGGAAACACAAACATATTCCTCAGTGTTGTGTATGTGTCTGCATGTTACTACAGAACCATTCAAATTTAACAAAATGGATGCCACTGAAGAAAACCGATGCTGCCAAAAGCAGGTTTCCTGTCCATTCGGTCCCACTCAGAGTAGGCTGAGTCTGCCATTGTTAGCACATGTGAGTTCTAGTGTCAACGGTGATCCTTCATATCCTCTTTGACAATCAATGACCCACATTTTAAACAATACTGAAGCAATTGTTTTAACTGATCCCCGAAAGCTAGAAAAAGCTTATCTTCTTTATGGGTGTCAGTTGAAGCTTGTGAGTCCTGGGTGATTTGAGAGGGCTCAGATGAACTTACATTGTATTCTGGATCAGATTGCCTGTACTGTGGCTGATTTTCCTTGCGAAGTTCATCATCTGAGAGGAACGGATCCTGGGACTGACTGCCCTCCTCTACTTGCAAACTTTTCTTTTTATGAAAGCTTTTACAAATGTTTGATTATTTGTTTTTATTTATACTCTTTTTATTTTACTATTTGATCTTACTTTTATTTTTGCCTTGTCTGGTTTCATCTTTTTTATGAAGCACTTTGTAAACATTATTTTAGAAAAGTGCTATATAAATAAAATGATCATTATCCAATTCAATTCCAAGTTTATCTGCGTAAACATGGTCCGTAATTACCAGATAGTGCACATTCGCTGGCCACTGTACCGCTACATCCGACGTGTCTATAGCCATCTGAGTTGCTGAATTGGTCTTGCTGGGAGAACACTGTACACTCATGGATTGCTGAACTGGCAGCTTGTCAGGTTCCTCCACGGTCAGGGTTGAGTCTGATGGTTCACCTTCAGAGGCTGCAACTGCGGGATTGGGTTGTTCACATCCTAGCAGAAGAGGATGTGAACAATCCAGCGTCTCCTGTCTTTGACGTTTCTTTGAGCGGATTTCACTTGCTCTCCGATGGCATTTAGACTCATGTGAGAAAACTGTAGGCACAGCATTTGATTTTAGTCTTCGCTTATAACCAGCAGCACTTGTGAGCAGGGGCGTCGTAGTGGGTGGGTGGGGGGGTTGGGGTAGGACTGACTACCCGGGGCCGCAATGGGGGGAGGGCCATCGAAAAGCCTGGCATGAAAAGTTTTCGTTTTGCAATTTTTTATTTCTACGTGTCATAACTAAATTAAAACTGGCTGAGAGACTGAACTTTGTATCAAAAGAAAAAAAACGGAGGCTGTCTGAGGCCGCGCTCACCCCTTATAAAAAGCCCAAAATGGTTTAGTCCGCCCTGGCACTAACACCCTGCGGGTTGTTTAAACGCGGGTAAACCCGCTAAAAACAGGCAATTTGACATCTTTCACAGTACCAGTGTAACCCAGCAGTTACCTACTCAGTTGATCCAGCGTTAATAGGTACACTGTCTCTTTAAGAGTCACGACTATGAGCACAGCTTTACGGCTGTAGAGTGGGGATCGCACAGCGAGTTTGCGGCTTCACTTGGCTGAATAGAAGAGGAGAGAGGATTTAGCCAAGTGTTGCCAGCGTCTAGCCTTTCTTATTGTCAAATCACCGCTCTCTGTCACGTTTTCCTGCTAGCTGATGGGTGGGACGGGAGCTGAGTAGATAACATCATTCTCCTTGGACACTGAAGACGAGTTGGCCACCATCACCTACTTCTGTTCTCGGGTCACTTGAGTATCAGAGAACATATTTCTTTGATAACGAGCGCTATATTATTATTTTTTTTGGGGTACCCAACTTTTGTTTCAACTTGCAGCGAATTCAGGGGGGCAGCCCGGGTACCGCCACATCCGGGACGCGAACCCGTATCTCCCGCACCGCGGGCGACGTTAACCAGTCGACTAAAGGGTCCGACCCGTTAGAACGTGTCTACTTATCCGTGCACGTTACACCACCCGCCTCGTGTAGGATAATGGACAACCTGCCCACACAGGTGATGGACTGGTTCAGACTACGAGAGACTCTTGTTTCTTGCACTACTAGACCCAGAGCAGTTTACTGCATATAGGCAGAGCTTCCCCAACACAGTTCTCTGCAGTCTGGAGGAAAGTTATGGGTGCCAATTTGACATATCCCGTCTGATAAGTGTAATGCACACTATGTCTGACTTTGAAGGACGGAGCCCTTCTAATCTCCTCCACTTTCTCCAGCAAAAGGGACTGACCGAAAGTATGCCCCAACTCCACCTTCTCACTTGCCCGATCTTAACCATCCCTGTGTCCACAGCTTCCGTGGATAGAACATTCTCAGCACTGAAAAGGATAAAAACGTACACAAGAAACCGCACTGGACAGACTCATCTGTCAGCCTTGGCTTTAATGTCAGTTGAGAAAGAACTTCGTATGGAGTTGATGTCAAAGGACAAACCGTATGACCCAGCAATTGCACACTTTGTTAAAAATGATCGCAGGATGGTCTTTGTTTTCAAGTGATCTTCATTTGGTGAGTACGCAGCTTTTTCAATAATCGGCTGGTTTTCTGTGTTTTTATTCTATCTCGAAATTATGCAGCTTTTGCTGACGTCTGCTGTTCTAATGAGGCGTCTGTAAATTATTTTTAGTGTGTAAACGATTGACCAGAGGGGTATACTAGAAGCTGGATTATAAGGTTTTCCGGAATCACCTTTGTGTGTTGTGATGCCAGTTAGGGCAAAGAAACCTTTAATATGTTGAACTTCCATGTGACAGAGCTCTGGCTATTATTTTTATTGCTATGTTTGATTTTTTTTTTATTGCCACATGTGGTCCTACTGAATGCCCAGGGTCCAGGGCCACGGTTCGCCACCGATTGAAATGAATCAGACTAAGGCTATCTTATTATAGCTAGACTAAGGGCTGTAAAAATAACAAAAATGATTGTAATGAATAAAAAAACCTGACGTGAGGAGTTTCATGAGGTGTATACACAGTTACAATGCCTATTTGTAACACGCCTAAAGCATGACTTAAGAGTCACACGTGTGTACACGCATGTGTCTGGTGGTAGGGTTGCAGAGTCGTGTATGCCTGCGTCTGTTTTCCGTGGCACTTTTTGCTCATTTTATGTGCGCGCGCGCGCGCACGCACACACACACACACACACACACACACACACACACACACACAGGTGTTCCCTTATGAATGGGTAAATTCAATTTTTGTCTCCCCCCCGCCCCTAAACCTTCTCTCATAAAAAATGCATTGTAATGCTTTTTTTTTTAACAAAATATGGCTAAGGAGTTGTACCCTTGTGGCCTGTATAACTTGATCTGCTAACACTGTCATGGTAAAGGGTTCTAATCCCTGTGTAGCCCAATAGACAAAGAAAAACACTCTCAAGATCCCTACGCACATCCCAAAATATTTCCTCATCAAAGCTGAAGAAATTAACTACACGTGTGTGTGTGTGTGTGTGTGTGTGTGTGTGTGTGTGTGTGTGCGCGCGTGCGTGCGTGCGCACGTATGTGTGAAGGATCATAAATGCATCCGAATATATATGCATATGAGATATGAGCCTGTGTGGGCAAGCATGTCATCACTGATGGAAGAGATGACACCAGATTTCCTCATAGGCGTGTGACTTACTTAGTCATTGTTTTGTAGGGTGATAAGTGGCATCGTGCACGACAGGAAATCTACCTCGCATTTCACATCCTTCTGTTCTTTCTTCATCACTGACTGATATTCCCCTTGTAGTTCTCTATCCATCCTCTCATTCCCTGTATTTTCACATCTCTCTTCCACCCCTCCCCTCTCCCATTTTTCTCTCCTTCACTCTACATCACACACTGCATTGTCTGTGATTTTACTTCTCTTTTACGTTTCATACTTTTATCCTTTCTTTCTCACTCTTTCTTGCTTTCTTTCCTCCTTTCCTTCTTATGTTTTATGTGTCCAGAGATTGGTGGGTGCCTGACCAGAGGGCTCTGTGAGTGAAAGAGAGACAGGAAGGAGGGGGGAAAGACAGAGAAACAGTGGTCTTGTTTTCATTACTGTGGCATTATCTAAGCCTGTTAATTAACCCCCTAAGGCCCTCTGCGTCAAGATCAGAGGAGAAAGGGAGAGAAAGACAGAGAGGGAGTAGGAAAGGAAAAAGCTGGATGGGAGGGTGGGAGGAGAGGAGCTTGAGGGAGAGGGAGGTGAGGTGTGAGGGAAATGAAGTGGGAGGATATGAAGGGAAGATGCACAATCAGACCCCTGCAACAAACATGCCATGTTTTCCTTCACTCCACCACACACACACACACACACACACAGACACACACACACACACACATCTCTCTCCTGTTTTTTCCATTCACTCTCGCTCTCTCTCAGTCACCACTCCAGGTACATGTATGGACAGGGTCCAAGTGGTCCAGGTTTTTTGTTTTTTGTTATTACCAGCTTTGTTTGACATCACTGTATCTTCACCAGAGTGGGTTGTGGCCATATGTGAGATTTATCCATTCCACTACCCTTAGGAAATGTTGTATTACCTACATAGGTGAGAGGAGGTATTGTAAAATTGCACCAGATGGCAATATTAATATCATATGGCATTTACAGAAGGCAATATTTTGGAAATATGCCATGATGCCATTGTTGGTCTTTGTGTGTGCAGCTGTTAGTCTATGTGTGTTTCTGCCTAGCTATGTGTGTGCATGTGTCATCATGATTTTCTGTATGGATATGTTTGCATGCCTGAGTGTGACTGCATGAATGAATGAATGCTTGCCAGCATATGTGTGTGTGTGTGTGTGTGTGTGTGTGTGTGTGTGTGTGTGTGTGTGTGTGTGTGTGTGTGTGTGTGTGCGTCTATGTGTACATGTTTTCAGGCGATTATGTATAATGTGACACTGTGTTAAGGCGAAAGTTTGCAATTACAATACAGACCCTGCTGTGTTCCATGCTCTTGGGGGCATTTGTGAGAGTACATGCAAGTGAATGGATAGCCTTGTGATGGAGGTTTTACAAAGATATGGGTGACATGACTCATTTGCTAATTGGCATGTGAGTTATAATAGGTATAGTTATATAGTTAGAGTAAGATTTAATTGGGAAACATCTGAGCAGGAGCCCTGTACAGTGGTGGAGCTGCCATCCTTCAGCCATTTCCTGTGTGTGTGTGTGTGTATGCATGTGCACACATGCGTGTGTATGTGCCGTGTTGGTGACACTAGTTGAAAAGTAGTTCTACAAGCTACCAGTTGCTAAACATCAGAAGAAACAACAGTGCAATTTTTTCTCGAGAGGAAAATGATTTAGTTATTTAGAATAAGCAACTGTTGTATCTAAAAAGTAAGTTCAAGGAATGGTCACTGTTATTTTAACAAGCACCCGTGCTTTCTGCAATCTAGCATGGAGGCAGGCTGGACCCAGTTTGAGTGCATTCTCTGGGCATGCTTTCCCAGCGGTCAGGATGAAAGACAGAAGGGGAGGTGAGCAGGGGGTCAGAGGAAGTAGAATCAAGACGGTAGCATCAACAACTAGAGAATTAATGGTAATCAAAAATAAGTACGGTTTTTAAGAAATTAAAAATGGGAAATTGCCGTATAGCTAAATTCCTCTTTAGTATTATTTCTAAGACTGTGCCTCAAACTGTCAAAAATGTTCATTGACAAAAAAAACATGAATTTTGTTGAATTTTATCACAGTGCTGTTTGATGGCATATTTAGAATTTATGCCACGCTATTGTGTCTGTCAGGCTGTTTCGTATGTGCACATGCATAATTGGTGTATAGGGCAGAATGCACAATGTCTAATGACTATCATATGCTTGCACCTAGAATATTTTGTGACTGTGTGTGTGTGTGTGTGTGTGTGTGTGGGCACGCACATGGCAGAATATAGTATCAGATGACGTTTTTATTGTGGTTTACTTCCTGTTTTGTTTGAATCCAAGCCAAAGTCCCAGCACCATAATGCACATGTGTAGCGCTGGGGTGAGGGAGAGCAGATACAACATGTGTGAATGGAGGGTATAGTAAAACTAGCACACAGAAAAGCTGTATGTAGCACATCCCCTGTCAACGTGATTTATTTTGCACAGCAATATAAGAAGATGATTGAGGATTTGAAATAGACGGACACAGAAAGTCAGGCAGATAAATGGAAGGATGGATGGATGGATGGACAGAGAGGCAGAGAGGGAGAGAGTAGGCAATGAGCTAGAGCCACACAGAAGGGGTGAGCAGTTAAATGCGCTGTGCCATCTGTCCAATAACCTGCATGCTTGGTGAGACTCCCAGATTACTCAGCAAACTTGACTGCCACCATCACACACACGTGCGCGCACACACACACACACACACACACACACACACACACACACACACACACACACACACGGCAACACCAAAATGCTGATGATTAACATGGTCATGGCTTCTCTTTTGTAAGTGGACGATGGGGTAGGGGGTAGACTTTCGATTCCTTTGAGTGTTCTACCCCTTTGAGTAAAAGAACCTGGCAAACAAACAAACAAAAAAAAAGTGGAGGAGAACTGTGTACAGTGGTTCTTCTCTGTGTATGGTGTAAACCTTCTGCAATATTATTTGGGCCAGCGACAATGGTTAGAACAATGCTGACATGAACATGCCACTTTTTTTCCCCATTTTTTATGCAACTCTTTAACATAAAGTACTGTGAAGAGAGGGATGGAGCGCTAGATAAACAGACAGACGGCAACAGATGGATAGATAGATAGACACGATGAAGGGAACATATTACTTGTGTGGACCTTTTGGGGAGATACTAAAGACTTGGGGTACATGCCCATTGATTTTTTCCCCTTTCCAAAAATAAATAGATTTACATTACTTCAAACAGCCTGAAGGGAATTATTCCCTCATACATTTCCCTCTGATGAATTAAGAGCATTTCCCTCAACGAACTAGCATGCTGATAGAAAATTGGTCTGAAGTTTGGGGAATAGCGATTTGGTCTGTTTCCTAACTTAACTAGAGAAAACCAACACGCAAATAACACCAAGGGAGGCACTTAAAGAAGAGGAGCGGGGGGGGGGGAGAGGGGAGAGAAGCTCTTTTGGCATCAAAGCCAGCTAAAAAGTTCCCACGAGGGACTAGGTCCCATGTTAAATACTGAACTAGATTATTAACTGCTGTACCAGTAGGACCTGTTAATAAGAAACCAAAAATAGCAAGTCCCTCACTCCCTCCCGTCTTTCTTCTCTCTCTTTTTTTTCCTTCTGTGTTTTTCTGACTAAATTTTGATGCTTGTTTATTTTTATTTTTCTCATTTGGACATTAAGCTTACTCACTTGCTCATTCAATTGCTTGCTTGTTTTACAGCTAATCCACTCACAAAATTGGGCTACTTTACCAGCTAGTGTCAGTGAGATCAGGACCGTGGCGCATATCAAAGTCAAAAGTGTTATATTTATAAGGTGCCCAGAATCCTGAAAAATGAAATTGTCAAGACATGACAAGCACCAACTACGTAGTAGGCATACAAAAATACTAAATTATTAAATAGTCACAAATAAGGGCGAAAATTATATATATATATATATGAATAACAGTAAAACACTAGCATCAGTTCCAAAGATTAAAGATGGTGAATATGTACAATAAGAGTATTAAATATTATAAATCTAAAGTGTAGGAGTGCCGATGAATATGTGTACATTAAATTGTGGTGATGTACATTGCATAGGAAGTGACCAGAGCATGTTGAGGTGATCATGTGATTGTTACCACCCTGAGGTGGTATGACATTTTTTTTATGTACTTGTGTATGCTTTAAAGAGATACTTGCATCAAAATCCGACTTTTCCTGTTGTTAATCAATGTAAGGAGTGTGGATGTGATCGATGAGACAAATGGTAGCCCTAAAATCACATTTATGGCCAGACGAGAGATATCGGCGGCCGAGTAACCAATTTCCAGTTGGCAAAAATGTGGCAACTTGCCGCATCACGAATTACCATTAGCATAGAGGGCGTGTCCATAGCGGGACGCTATAAACGCGGAGACGCCCCTCCCCCCGCTTCCTTGCTAGTTGGAGTTGAAGTTGGTTTTGCTGAGACTCTATTATCGATCTTGCTAGCCGTATTGATGGGTGTATGTCTGTCTATCTATCTATCTATCTATCTATCTATCTATCTATCTATCTATCTATCTATCTATCTATCTATCTATCTATCTATCTATCTATCTATCTATCTATCTATCTGCTGCCAGTGGCTCGAAGGAATACAGCTGTATTGGCTGAGCAACATATTCGTGAGGCGAGTAGTCAACTTCCACTGAGAAAGAGGACTTGTATTCCACGTCCTCAAAACCCCAAAGCTGCTGTCGGTGGTCTCGTCGCTCGGCTTTTTTTTTGTGAAGTGACGACAGAGCAGGAAGGGGGCTGTCACCAGTGAATTTTTTCGTTTTTCTATGGCAAGCGGGTTCGCCCACCCCATCCCGCCACACCCACACGACCAACCTGAATTTCAGCAGCCAATAGCTATGAAATCATAAAACCACACCTACCTTTCGGTTGTAATTCAAACCACCCGTGATAAAAATTTGCTCAGAAACAGCATAAAGGTATCTCTTTAATTTCTTGTGCTTGCGTTTGTGGATCTCTCTTTCCTTCCCCGGGTGAGCCTGCCGTGTGTGATGGGTTCCAGGTGACCTCGGCTGATTGGCTGAGTGAGTGATTATGACTGTGTGCTGATTGGCTGAGTGAGTGATTATGACTGTGTGGGTGTGTAGGTTGCTCCGGGGAGCTGATTGGTTCCATCCTCCAAATGTGCGGTTTAAAGGGTCGGGTTTACACCAGCTCCTGTGGGCTCTCCTTCTTCCACCGCCACCCAGCATGCCAGTCAATCTGTTTTTGCGCAGACTGTTGTAAAGAGAGTTGCTAATTAATGTAACAGCCCAGGTTGGGTAGGGGTGTATGGCAATTTTTGTTCCATCATTTTCTCCTGTTTTTGAAGTTAGGAGTTAGATTGGTCACTTGTCTTTTTGCTTCTCTATTTTGAGTTGGTATGTTTAGGTTGCTCAGATTTAGTTTCCTTTTATTGTTTTACCGTTAGCTTAACCTGAAGTTAAAAAATGTAAATAATATTTAAAGGGCTGCAAATTCCTTGTTGGTGGTGGTTGTTGGGAGGAGGGGAGTCTTTTTTTTTCATGTTGCACCAGGGTTTCCCCTAGTCCGGGTCATAACATGAATTGGGGGCTCATCCATTTTATTTTTGTGTCATTGGGTAAGTTGGGCAGTTGGCAACCAGACTGTTTCTGGTTGCCAGTTTTTTCTTTGTATGGACAGCATAGTTTCAATTGGATGTCTGTACCACAGATCCCTCTTTTAAAATTGGATAAGTGTAAAAAAGTGGATTTGTTGATTATTGCCAATTTTCTGTATGTACAAGTGCCTTTGGATGCCAAAAAAAAAGTTGAACTAAAGCGAAACCTTGTTGAAAAACAAGGGGAGAAGGTTATGTCTCCTGAGCCTCTTGAGGCTGTTGTTGGAGATGTGGTGCACAAAAAGATGTCGCCTTATGAAAATGTGGTGTGCAAAAAGATGCCGCGTCCCCCACCTCTCATGGATCCTCAGATTCAGCATGGCATGACTGCCAAGGCGCTCTAGTTGATGCTCTGTAATAAAGAGGTGGAGGTGAGATACAAAGACATAGAGGTGGAGGCATTATACCTGCAGGTGAAAGCCCTAGAGTTGGAGCTGGAGCGGGGACGACCCCTGAGGCTTACCGCCAGAAATTGAGGAATTGGTTAAAAAAAAAACTGTCAACCAGACTCTTGGCGAGCTTTCACATGAAAAGGGCCACACTATTTGATAAGTGATGCCATGCCACCAACACGAAGGATTTTGCTCAGTTCTGGGAACCTGTGTTACTTGAAGAGTTTAAAAAAATGCCTGCCTGAAAATATTGCAGTATATTTGAAAGGGCAAACAGTTTAGACTCTAACGCAAGCAGCAATGCTTGCTGATGAATTTGCCTTAATGCATAAGAATGTGTTTTCTTCATCTGCGTCCCATTATTGTGTAGGTGTGAGACAAAAAAATCACCCTGGAGTTATCGGTGTCCATTGCCGGTTCTGCTTGATAAGCATGCCTTTTTTTTTTTTTTTTTTTTATTGTCATGAAAGTGATCATTTGATTGCTGATTGTCCGGTGCTAAGAATGAAATAACATTTTAAAAAGGCAGAGTTCCTCCGCCATTAGGTTGATTCAATGCCTCGTGCAGACCAGACTGTTGCTCAGGTGGGAACAGATGACCAAATTGACGTAGACTTCAAGCCATTCATTTCAGATGGTTTGTGTCCATGCCGGGGGATGGAGCCAACCCCGTGTCCTTTAAAATATTATGAAATACTGGTGCATAACGTTCTCTAATATATGCTGGGGTACTACCCTTTCGAATCAAATGCATTGTGACTCAGATATACTGGTTTGGGGTGTTAAAAGGAGTGTTTACATGTGCTTCTCCAATCTATGCAGCTGGCCTCCTCAATAGTGTCTGTCCCCGTACGAGTTGGTTTGTGGGCCCAGTTGCTGCTGTTGGGGGTTAACCTCATTCTCAGGAACGAGTTAGCAGCAGTAAAAGTGTTCCCCTCCCATGAAGTTGTTGAAAATCACTCTGTGGATACATGCGACTCACCTTCTTTTTTTCCCTGTGTGTGTCATTATGAGTGCCAGGGCTTGTAAACTAGGTGATGTGGTGAATCGTTTTGATACTTTAATGGCTGATGATAACGTAGAGGTAAATGGTTCTATTTGATAACCCAATGAAGTGTGAACCCACTAATAATATGCTGTTAACAGCTTCAGATCTGAATTTATCAGTGGATGAAGCAGAACTAATTAAGGCCCAATAGTGTCACTGTACTTTAACTAGTAGTTTGTCTGCAGCCTCAGAAAACATGCCGAGTGATCTGTTACATTTTTGTTGATGGGGTCCTCACACGAAGGTGGTTTCCTGTGCCTGGCTGTGACTGTGATGCAGTGGAACAGTTAGTTGTGCAAACTCTATTGTGTCCCAAGTGCTGAGTTGGACACAATAGAGTTTGCACAGTTTGACAGACCATGACCATAGTCTGTTGCAGTGTTACTCTTTATGCAGCTCGTGGGACTTAGTTTTGCGCCTTATATAGATCCACTGATAACAATACGAACATAGCTATAACTTCTATAGGTTCCGTTTGTGTCCTGTTTTAGCACATTGAAATGAATTATCCAGCTGATGGCAGCATACTGAAGATGCATCAAAGAAAGTAGTCTACGTAATGGCGTGGGATCATGGGTAGACGTATAGCCTATGTGTGTAGCTTTGTATTTGCGAAATGTTTTGCAAGTTTAGCACGTAAGGTTATATCAAATATTGTCTCGACCTCCACCCCTCTCAAAATTGACAGATTTATTATTAGATTAAAAGGAGATTTAAGGATGGAAATCATGGTACTATATATTTTTTTAAACGTACACAAAGATGGTAAATATCTTGAGAGTGATGATAAAAAAAAAACACCTGAGTTATATCTGCAATCTCTGTGGCTCTTTGAGGAATGGTCTTACTCATAAGTGGTTCTCCTAAGAAAATTAGTGAGTGCCACTGGTCTGTTGGGTCATTTGGACATTCGAAAAACGTATCGACGCATCATCAGGTATTTTTCCTGGCTAGGGTTAAATTCTGAAGTGGCAAAGTTCTGCCACTCATTCGTCATTCGTGTCAGGTAGCGAGATGACCAAACCAAACGATTCCTCCAGCTCCATTACAGCCCATCCCCTTAATTGGAGAACTGATTGAACATGTCTTGATAGATTCTGTAGGACCACTTCCAAAAACTAACCAGTATATTTTCACTATGATGTGTGCTGCCACCCACTATCCTGAGGCTGTGCACCTTATGCACGTTTAAAAGCTAAAGTTATTTTCAAAACACTAGTGATCTTTATAACATTTGGCATTTCTAAGCCCAACAAAGTGATCAAGCTTCTAACTTTATGTCAATGATTTTAACTCAAATAATGTCCCATGTCTGTCAAATACCACACATCCAGGACTAATACCCAAAGAGCCAAGGTGTGCTGGAAAGATTTCACCAAACTTTAAAGTACATGCTCCGCAAGTACTGTCTTGAGAATGGGATGTGGGCCTACCACTGTTGTTGTTTACTGTGCATGAAATTACGCAGGAATCACTGGGTTCTAGTCCAGCTGATCTCATTTTTGGACGTAGTGCATGACTCATTGCAATTACTGAGAGAGAAATGGCTGGCTGATAAACCAAGTGCAGTGCCCAACAATCCTAGATTATGTCAGCTCTAAAACGACCAAGGCCATCAATTTGGTGGTTTTGGATTTTCAAAGTTTAATAACTTTGAAAAAAAAGAGATACAGACCTACCGCTCCCTGAATGCTCCTAAAATTGCATATATTTGCATTAAAATGAGTTTTAGATCAATTGCACAAAAAAGTTACAAGATCTACCTTGTATCCAATGCCATCCTGAATGAAAAGAAGAGGACCTTTAGAGCTGTCAATAAGGAGCAGTTGAGAAAAATCCAACGGGGCCTTAAAGTGAGAATCAGGGAGGTTAAAGATAACTACAGGAGGAAGTTGGAGCAAAAACTCCCAATAGAACAACACGAGAGAGGTCTGGAGTGGTATGAAGACAATCACTGATTTCAGACCAACTGGCAGCAGAGGAGTGGAGGGCAGCTTGGACAGGGCCAATGAACTTAATGTGTTTTTTTTTAACAGATTTGACACAATGACCCCTCCCCGTCCCCCCGTGATTACCTGTCCTTACCAACCGTCAACTTCTTTACATCCCCCTGCCTCCAGTGGAGGCCCTACTCCCCCCTTCCCTCTGGGTTCCTGGACTAATGGTCCTCTCCATCCTGATGACCCCCCCTCCCCCCTACCTGTAACACTTACAGTGTGCTTCATGGTTGACTATGTCAGAAGACAGTTGATGAGACTTTGCGCAAGCAAGGCCGGATGGTGTTAGCCCCAGGGTGCTCAAAGCCTGTGCCCCTCAGTTATGTGGAGTGCTTCACCATGAGCCTTAGACTTCAAAGGGTCCCTGTGCTGTGGAAGACATCCTGCCTCATTCCTGTGCCTAAAATGCAGCATCCCAGGGACTCTTAAGGACTACAGACCGGTAGCATTGACTTCACACATCATGAAGACTCTGGAAAGACTCATCCTGGGGCAGCTTTGGCCCACGGTCAAGCCACACTTAGACTCCCTCCAGTTTGCCTACCAATCCCGACTGGGCATTGAGGATGCCATAATTTTTCTACTATGCCCACCTGGATAAGCCCGCAAGCACTGTGAGGGTCATATTCTTTGACTTTTCCAGTGCCTTCAACACCATCTGGCCAGCTCTACTGGGTGAGAAGCTGACAGCAATGCAGGTAGATGCTCCCCTTGTGTCCTGGATTGTTGACTGCCTTACTGGTAGACCACAGTATGTGTGCTTGCAACACTGTGTGTCAGACAGAGTGGTCAGCAACACTGGGGCTCCGCAGGGGACAGTTCTGTGTGCCTTCCTTTTCACCCTCTACACCATGGACTTCAACTACCACACAGAGTCCTGCCATCTTCATAAGTTCTCTGATGACTCTGCTTTAGTCGGATGCATCAGTAAGGGCGAGTAGGCTGAGTACAGGGCTGTGGTGGGAAACTTTGTCGCATGGTGTGAGCAGAACAATCTGCAGCTCAACGTGACTAAGACAAAGGAGCTGGTTGTTGATCTAAGGAGGGAAATGACACCAGTGACCCATGTCTCCATCCAGGGGATCAGTGTGGACACTGTGGAATACTACAAGCACCTGGGGGCATATATAGACAATAAACTGGACTGGTCTAAAAACACTGATGCCCTCTACAAGAAGTGACAGAGCCGTCTCTACTTTTTGAGGTGGCTTAGGTCCTTCAACAGCTGCCAGACAATGCTCAGGATGTGGTATGAGTCTGTGGTGGCCAGTGCACTCCTGTTTGCTGTTGTGTGTTGGGGCAGCAGGTTGAGGGTAGTGGATGCAAACAGGCTCAATAAACTGATCCGCAAGGCCGGTGACATCGTTGGGGTGGAACTGGATTCTCTGGCTGTCGTTTCTGAGAGGAGGATGCTGTTGAAATTACGTGCCATCATGGACAATGTCTCCCACCCACTCCATGACATGCTGGTTGGGCACAGGATTACTTTTAGCAATAGACTCATTCTGCCAAAAAGCACCACAGAGCGCTACAGGAGGTCTTTCCTGCCTGTGGCCATCAAACTTTACAACTCCTCCCTCAGACTCAGACTGTCAGACATTCTGAGTAAATGGTCATTGGACTGGCCCTGTTGGGTTTGTTTGTGCTGCTTGTTGTGTGCTGCATGTGCGTGTCATGTCACTATCTATGACGTGTGTTGGTCACGTCATTTCCTTCGCGAAGTTAATTGCTCTCCTAGAAACACATTAGCATTCTCCAGTGCAGAGTAATAGTCTAAACTTGATTTTTGATTATTGCCAACATGTCTGGGTACAGACACTGTTTCAGATGCATGACTACCAACGAGGTATTGCAGTATTTACAGATGTTGGACAGCGGAGATTTTACGTTGTTAGCAAAATAGTATTAAAGTTGTTAAAATTTTAATTTTGGTGTCAGTCGTTTCTTAACAGACATACTAACATATGCAATGCATTAACATCTCAGCTGGGTATTTATCTTGACAGAATATAGAGTTTAAAAACTGTGGGCGGTCATGGTCGTTCTAGTAGTTTTTAAGTCCCTGTCATTGTTTGGGACTGTTTCAATGGTTTTTTTTAGCTCTTTTTTTACATTTCGTGTTTTATAGGCCTTGTTACGTTTGTTAGATTAGCAACATGTGTTTTCTATTTTGTTTTTCAGGTAATATTTTCACTTTTCAATTTCGCTATTCAAGTTCGACCATGTCTCTCTGAAGTTTAAATTGTTTAAAAATAGTATTATATTTGTTAAAATGTTAATTTTGGTGTTAGTCATTTCCTAACAGACATACTGACAAATGTAATGCATTAATATCTCAATTGGGTATTTATCTTGACAGAATATAGAGTTTAAAAACTGGTGGTCATTTTGACCGCCCATGGTTGTTTTAGGTAAGAGTGAAATCCTGGTCATTCTAGTGTTAAAAAGAAGTTGCACCATACTTGTGAAATGGTTCACAAGTCTCTTGCCTCTGCTCAGTCCAAGGTGAAAAATAGATATGACCGGAAAACGGTGTTGAGAAACTTCCAGCCTGGTGACAAGGTTTTGGTTTTATTACTAGTTGGTGGTTCTGGCTTGCAGGCTAAATTCTGTGGTCCCTATTTCGTTGTCCACCAGTTGAGTGACACAGATTATTAAAACACCTGATTAAAGGGGGAAATCGTGAGTATGCCATGTAAACATGTTAAAAGGATATTCCTCTCGCACCAACATCTACTGTAGTCCCTGTCATCATGGTTGCGGTGCTGCCTCCCAATAGTGAGGGGATGAGTTGAGTAAAAGGTGAGGTTTAGTACTCTGCTTGCCTGAGAAATTCATAGATTTTGCCCAAGTTGGATGAATATTTGTCACATTTGTCAGAGCCAGCCCGTGGGGATGTGGTAAATAAAAATGGTAAATGGAATGCATTTATATAGTAGCGCTTCTCTAGTCTACCAACCACTCAAAGCGCTTTACAATATATGCCTCACATTCACCCATTCACACACACACATTCATACTCTGATGGTGGAGGCCGCCATGCAAGGCGCCAACCTGCTGATCAGGAGCAGTTACGGGTTCAGTGTCTTGTTAAGGACACTTTGACATGTTCTCTGGAGGAGCCAGGGATCGAACCAGGAACCTTCCGATTACTAGACAACTCACTCTACCTCCTGAGCCATGACACCCCATAATAAGCCTGTGGTAAGGCTTATTCATAGCTATCCCAATCATTTTGGTGATAACCCCATACAGACACATGTCCTCTGTCATGACATTGACGTTGGTGAGCATAGGCCCATGAAATATTCTAACTGAATGAGTACTATGAAACAAGCTATAATCCAGCAAGAAGTTGAGTATCTCCTTCATAACGGCTTACTGTTCCCAGTTCCAGTGTGTGGAGTTCTACATCACTGATAGTGCCAAAACTGGATGACACCGCTTGCTTTTGTAGCGATTAAAGATAGCTTAATGCTATCACTAAACCTGACTCTTTTCCACTGCCTCAGATTGAGGATTGTGTTGATTGTGTGGGTTTTGCAAAATTCATCACAAAACTTGAGCTTTTTAAATGTTATTGGCAGGTGCTCCTGACTCCTTGTGCCTCAGAGATGTCTTTGTTTGTGGCATCAGATAATCTTCTGCAGTACAAGGTGATGCCTTTTGGCATTAGGAACACCCCCACCACATTCCAGTGACTTATATCCAAGGTGCTCTCTGGTGTTCCAAAGTGCGAGGCATATTTAATAATAATAATAATAATAATAATAATAATGCATTTTATTTGTGCGCACCTTTCAAAACACTCAAGGACACATTACAGAACACAGTAAACAAAAAAAACAAAAAATAAGCAGCACTGTATCAGACAGTGTAAAATCAAAACAAAGCAATGATGTGGCCTACTCCTCTACTTGGCCTGAGCATGCAGCAACCTTAGTAGAGATTTTCTGTAGTTTGCGTGATGCTTCCCTAACATTAAAAAGTGTGGTGTAGTGACCTACTTGCAGGTTAGATATTCACCATGTGAGCCAGAGACGGTCCCTTTAAGCCAGTGGGCGGGGGTTAGCAAGGGGTATTGTGGGTAGACACAAGCTGAGGTTTTAAGTGAATGAACTGTTCACGTAGAGTTTGTTGGAGAAAATAAACAACCCCATGGCTGTGTGGTCAAGAGGAAAAGTGGTCTCGTCTCCTTTCTTTCATCCTCCACATTGGTGACCCCGACGTGAGCCATGGAAAACAAAGCTATCAGTGCAGCGGCAGTGACTAACGCCATCTTGCTCAAACTGCCTGACTTCTGGGTAATGGCTGCGGCAGCATGGTTCACTCACATCGAAGCCCAGTTCGCGATTAGGAACATCACCGTGGATGAAACCGGGCATTTGAGGACACTAAGGCTGTGCTGGCTGATGCCGCCTTGTTGGTGCACCCATCACCAACTGCCCAAGTAGCAGTCACCACGGATGCCTCAGATTATGCCGTAGAGGCAGTGTATGAGCAGTGGGTGGGCGGAGTCTGGCAGCCTGTCTTACATCTGGGAATTCACCACTGACATCAGGCACGTCGCCGGCAAGGACAACTTCATTGCCGACTGCCTCTCCTGGACAATGTTAGGGGCTGTCCACTTGGGACTCGACTACGCAGCCATGGCTGCAGACCAGGCTGCTGACACAGAAGTGCAGGCCTACCGGACTGCTGACACCGGGCTGCAGTTGAAGGACGTGGTGTTCGACGACGCCGGGGCCACGCTTCTCTGTGACATCTCCACGGGTCAGTCTTGGCCCATGGTGCCCATGGGCTGGTGGCAACGGGTTTTCAACGCCATCCATGGCCTTTCACACCCAGGCGTGAAGTTGGTGGGGGCCAAGTTCGTGTGGCATGGCCTCAGGAAGGATGTCAAGGACTGGGCAAACACCTGCGTGGCGTGTCAGCGCTCCAAGGTTCACCGTCTCAGCGCTCCAAGGTTCACCGTCACCAAAGCACCCCTGGCACTGTTCCCAGTGCCTGGGAGGCGTTTCAACCATGTCAGTGTGGACCTAGTAGGACCCCTTCCCTCCTCCCGTGGTTTCACTTATCTCTTTACCATGGTGGACGGGACCACTAGGTGGCCAGAGGCTATTCCGTTGTCAACCACCACGTCTGCTGAGATGGCCCGGGCATTCATCGGGTCCTGGGTAGCCCGGTTTGGCACGTCATCTGACCTCACTTCTGACTGGGGCCCGCAGTTCACATCCGAGCTCTGAACTGCAGTCGTTGAAAGCCTAGGGGTGAAGCTGCACCGCACCACGGAGTACAACCCGCAGGGCAACGGTTTATGTAAGTGGTTTCATCGTTCTAAGAGGACCACTCTTCAGGCCAGCCTCACAGACAGCAGCCAGGTCGACTGGCTCCCATGGGTCATGCTTGGCCTGCGGACTGCCCCTAAGGAAGACCTCCAATCCTCATCGGCCGAGCTGGTTTACGGCCAGCCACTGCGGGTCCCGGGGGAATTTTTCCCAGACGGTGCGACACCCTGTTCTGCTGCCTGCGAACGTGCTGTGTTCCAGGACGGCGCTGGCGTTTTCACTTCAGTCCCAACTTTGCAGCATGGCCTCCCTCAGTCTTACATCCCCAAGGACCTGCAGTCGGCCAGGTATGTCTTCATCCGGCATGACGCTCACCGTATCCCCCTGCGGTCCCCCTATGATGGCCCCTTCCGTATCTTGGCGGCAGGGGCTAAGAACTTTGCGGTGGATGTCGGTGGTAAGCAGGAGCGGGTTTCGGTGGACTGCCTCAAGCCGGCTCACCTGGACTTGGACTGGCTGGTTCAGCTGGCCCAGTCCCCTTGGCGTGGACCCCCCCCTGCCCCTACACCCTTCAAGAGGAGCCGTTTTGGCCACATTATTTGTCCCCCGCCACGTTGATTTTTTTTTCTTTTTGTCATGGTGAATTCTGGGGGGGGGTGGGGGGGTGTAGTGACTATTTGCAGGTTAGATATTCACCATGCAAACCAGAGACAGTCCCTTTAAGACAGTGAGTGGGGGTTAGCAAGGGGTATTGTGGGTAGACATGAGGCTGAGGTTTTAAGTGAATGAACTGGTCATGTAGAGTTTGTTGGAGGAAATAAACAACCCCACGGCTGTGTGGTCAAAAGGAGAAGTGGTCTCATCTCCTGTCTTTCGTCCTCCACAGTGACATATTCCGGCAAGCAGGTAGGACAGAGTCAGGTGTGTCCCATCATTGCAAAAGTGCAGGCAATTGTAGATTTTTCAGTGCCCCAGACCGGACGGGAACTTCACAGGTTTTTGCAAATGGGTGGGTACTATCATGGTTTTTGCAAAAACTTGGCAGATATAGTTGATCCCCTGACAACCCTGTCCATTCCCTGTAAGCCTTTTGCGTGGCCTTACTGTTGTCAGGAAGTTTTTGAGTCTGTGAAGGCTCTCCTTTGTAAGCGTGCCTGTTTTTGTCCCCCCCGACTTTTCACGTCCCTTTAAATTGGAGGTTGATGGAAGTGGACGTGGGGCAGGAGTGGTGCTTCTGCAAGAGGATGCCCAAGGGGTTGACCACCCAATCTTCTTCTTTTCCAAGAAGTTTAATAAACACCAAGTAAATTACAGTACGACTGAGAAGGAAGCGCTAGCTTTACTCCTGGCCTTTAAGCCCTTTGAGGTTTATGTTGTTTCTACTCCACTTCCCATTGTTGTGTATTCGGACCACAATCCTTTAGAGCTCTTGTCCCAAATGTGCAAAAAAACAACCAGTGTTTAATTTGCTGGTCTCTGTTGTTGCAGCACTTCAACAATGAAATTCAGCACAAGAGAGGGAAAGATAACATTATGGCTGATGCCCTTTCATATTCCTATGACCTGTGAAATCGAAAAGTTCTTTGGGGAGAAATACTTGATTATGTGAATGGCAAATGTTTGAAAGGGGGGGGTGTTTGTTACAATGCTGAGGTCGTATGAAATGTATTGTGTACTTGTGCGTGCTTTTATCTCCTGTGCATGTTTGTGGATCTTTTTCCCTGTCCTGGGTGAGCCTGCTGTGGTGTCTGATAGGTTCCAGGTGGCCACAGCTGATTGGCTGATTGAGTGATTATGACTGTTTGGGTGTGTAGGTTGTTCTGGGTAGCTGATTGGTTCCAGCCTCGAAGTGTGCAGTTTAAAGGCCAGCTTTCCCCAGCTCCTGTGGGTTCTCCTCTTCCCACCTCCAGCCAGCATGCCAGTCAACTGTTGTAAAGAGATGTGCTAATTAATGTAACAGCCCAGGTTTGGTTTGGGTGGGTGGCATTTTTGCTCAATACTTTACTCTTGTTTTGGGAGTTAGAAGTTAGGTTAGTCACTTGTAGTTTGTTTTTCTATTTTGAATAGGTAAGTTTAGGTTGCTCAGCTTTAGTTTCTGTTTGTTTATTGTTTTGCCATTAGCTCACCCTGATGGTAAAAGACTAAAATAAACCTTTAAAGGGCTGTAAATTCCTTGTTATTGGTGGTTCTTGGAAGCTGGGAAGAGGGGAGTCTCATTTTTTCATGTTGTGCCAGGGTTTTCCCTAGGCTGGATCGTAACAGTGATCAATGTGATCACAGAGATTAATGTTGCTGGTTGAGAAGCCTGATGGCCAGGGGGGAAAAAACTTATTGTGAGTCTGGTACTCCATGTCCGGATGCTCCAGTAACGTCTACCAGACACCAGCAACATAAACAGTCCATAGCCTGGGTGGCTGTAGCCTTTTGTGATTTTCTGTGCTTTCCGTAGACATTGTGTGTGGTAGATGCCTTGCACGGAGGAGAGGTGGCAGCCAGTGATGTACTCCGCTGTCTTCACCACCCTCTGGAGGGCCTTGCGATCAACAGCAGAGCAGTTGCTGTACCAAACAGTAATGCAGCTAGAGCGTTTTGGCAGACACACCAAACTTCTTGAGTCTCCTCAGGAAATATAGGTGCTTTTGGGCAGTTTTTACTGCCAAGTCAGATTGCTTGGACCAGGTGAGGTCATCATTGATCAACACACTGAGGAACTTGGAGCTGGAGACTTTCTCCACTTCAGCTCCACTGATGTGAAGGGGGCATGACCCCCCTCCGCCACTTCCTGAAGTCCATGATCATCGCCTTAGTCTTGCAGGCAGAGGTTTTTGTCCTGGCACCGTGCCTCTTCTCTGTAGGCGGTCTCAATGTTGTTGGTATGCAAACTTAAGGATGATGTTGTAGCTTTGCATGGCTATACAGTCATGTGTGAACAGGCCTTATGGGAGGAGACTGAGTATGCTGCCCTGAGGGGCTCCAGTGCTCGGGGTCAGTGCAGAAGAGGTGAAGTTACCCATTCCCACCACCTGGGGTCTGCCCGACGGGAATTCCTGGATCCAGTTGCAAGGGGAGGTGTTAAGACCCAGGATCCTGAGTTTGGGAACGAGCTTAGCAGGCAACATTGTGTTGAATGCTGAGCTGTAGTCTATAAACAGCACATATGTGTTTCCCTTATCCAGGTTGGAGAGGGCAGTGTCAGGGCGATGGCGTCATCCATAGATCAGATCATACAAATGTGTATGTATACATTTTGTGGTTAGCTTTTTTGTGCTACAGTTATAGTTTCCGTGTGTGTGTGTGTGTGTGTGTGTGTGTGTGTGTGTGTGTGTGTGTGTGTGCGCGCGCGCGTGCGCATAGCATGTGTTAAAAGATATGCCATGTTTTTCCCTGTTATGCTGAAGGGGCAGCAATCTGCTGTGTATCCATGTGAGCCATTGTGTTAACATATTACCTTGAGTATGCTCATGTGTGTATAGACTGCTCCCAGTGTGTGACGATGAGAGAGAGAGAGACAAGGACTGTGGGAGTTGATGGACATACTGGCCACCTGCTTCTAACTCTCATATTGACACAAAGACTATCAGCAGCTCTGAGTTAATCATACACTTCCTTTGACCTTACCAGACAGTGATAAAAGCCAAAAGTTGTGGAAATATTGTTTCCAATCAAAGTGAGGCAAGAAAAAGAGATGAACAGTGAGAAATACATCGAAAAAGGAGGCAAGAGGGAATGAAAGAGAGAGAGAGATAGTGTAATTCTGCCCGTGGCGCTGTATGGAAGTGAGGTATGGGGTCCACTCAGTCTTTCCAGCTACACTAGATGGGACAAGCATCCTGCAGAAACCCTACATGCTGAACTCTGTAGAATGATTCCAAAAATAAAACACCAAACAACGCATGTAGCACACAATTAGGCCGGTTTCCATTATTGATAAATGTACAAATAAGATCTCTAAATTTCTGGATGCGCTTAAATACAAGCCCAACAAATACATTGCACTTTAAAACTCTGAAATCCCAAGAACTGAACCCGGAAAAGAGTCCCCTGAAGCAGCTGGCTCTGAGACTCACTAACCCTTTAACAAACACTAAGACCAACCAACCTCAGGCCAGCACTGCATTCCAAACAAACATGAGGATAAATCAGGCTATAAAACAAACCAACATGAGGATAAATCAGGCTATAAAACAAAGCAAGAACAATTATCTGAAACATTGGAACGCTGAAATCAAAACTCAAAACATAACTAGAAGTCTATTGGGCCCTAAGAACAAACTATGATTTGGAAGAATACCTCTTAACTGTCAGAGACAGGAAGCAGCGACAGATCCTCACCAAATACAGGCTCAGTGACCACAGTCTTGCCATTGAAAAGAGGAGACATAAAAACACGTGGTTGCCAAAAGAGCAACGAACATGTGGTCAGTGCATGACAGGTGAGGGGGAGACAGAGGGGCACTTCCTCCTTAAATGTGAAAAATTTGAAAAACAGCGACAGGCTTTTGTCCAGGAGCTGGAACATGTGATTCCAGAGTAGCAGGAAATGGACGACGCAGGTAAGCTGCAGGTGGTCCTGGGAGAGGGGCCAGCGGCGAGCATTGCAGCAAAATTTATATTTTCCTGCCACAACCTGAGAGACAGTGGGTGACGGCAGCTATTGCTATTGTTGTTGTTGGATATCATAATCATTGTTGTTGTTTCTGTTATTACAGTCATTGTTGATGTTGTTTTACATGCTTTGGCAATATGTACAAAAACGTATGTCATGCCAAAGAAGCAAATATTGAATTGAATTAGAGAGAGAGAGAGAGAGAGAGAGAGAGAGAGAGAGAGAGAGAGAGAGAGAGAGAGAGAGAGAGAGAGAGAGAGAGAGCCAAAGAAACACCAAAAGATATAAGGGCAGACACAAAGACAGGCAGGTCAGCAAAGAGTTATAGATGGGTAGACAGACAGGTAGACATGCAGAGAGATGGATAGATGAATAGATGGATGGATGGATGGATGGATGAATAGAGAGAGACAGAGGTAGACAGATAGATGGAATTGTGTATGTCATGCTGTCCTAGACCAGCAGGCCAGGTGGTCCTCAAGGACTCACAGCCAATTTACAGCCACAGAAACAGGAGGAGAGAAATGACCAAATAAAAACACCATTCTGGCTTCTGTCGTCAGGGCAGGGAATGTGTGTGTGTGTTTGTGTGTGTGAGTGAGAGAGACAGAGCGAGAGAGAGAGAGAGAGAGAGAGAGAGAGAGAGAGAGAGAGAGACTTTCCATGGTATTAGACTTGACTGCTGGTGTGGTGTTTGAATTTGTAGAATGTGATTCTGTGTATGTGTTCCTCTGTGTGGAACTGTGTCTAACTGAGAATTATCCACCAAGGAGCTTTTCCTTGTGTTCATTTTCAAACACCATAACTTTTCACCCCAGGCCCTCTGTCCACCCCCACCTCGGGAGCTTTTATTTACTGTCTCATAAGCTCTCCTTATCTAACTCCCTCCTTGTTGTTGTTGTCCCTGTTCCTCCTCTCCTTCGCCACTTTCACTCCCCCTGTCTTCTTTTCCTAGAATTTTTTTCCTCTCTTTCGTACTAGTGGGAAGCCTATTAGTCTGTTTCATGTGAAATCACTCAGTTCTTTGAGGTGGACTTTTGAGACTGTTGGTAGCTGAGAGAAGGATGTGGGGGTGTGTGTGAGAGAGAGAGTCCACCTTCCAAATAAGTTCCATTAATCATGGGCCAGAGTCTAATGTAACTAATATTTTACAATTAGAGTAGACAAGATAAAGCTAGGGGCCATCTATCTCCCTTACACCATACCATCATCGATTCATAAGAGCTGGGAAAAGAGAGGGAAAACCTTACTATACTTGCCCACTTGCATGCACGCACGCACGCACGCACGCACGCACGCACGCACGCACACACACACACACACACACACACACACATATGCATGCATGCACACACATGCACGCACACAAACATGCACACACTGACATACACAAAGGCTCACTCACTAAACACAAAGATGCATGGGTATTCATACACACATGTGCACTCACTCTCTCTCTCTCTCTCTCTCTCTCTCTCACACACACACACACACACACACATGCTTACACACATACACACAAGAACATAAACACACACATGCATGTGTGTGCAGTCAAAGTGGAAAAAACACAAGTAAACTCACAGGCTTACTCTGGCAAACATGCAGCTATACACACACACACACACACACACACACACACACACACACACATATATTTTGAAGAAAGTGTAGGATGCAAAGCAAAGAGGGTGAAAGCTGTCTTGTCTTGTTTACATTTGTTAGTATGGTATGTAGAACATAAAGTACCACAGTTCAGTATACTGACCATGCAGCTTTTGCACCCCCCCCCAAAAAAAAAGGGAAGACGGCTTTGTTTGCTGGCGTCGTAATGGCTCTCCTGTTTTCCAATGCCACGGAACAAGATTAAAAAAAAAAACTTCCTTTACAGGTAAGACGAGACGGAACGCCAAAAGACAAAGCACTTTTTAACAATCCCTGGTCTTTTGCTCCCTCTCGTGGTAAAATAGGAGAACTGCGGTTAAGGTTTACAGCCGTCAACGAAAATGGGGAGGGGGGAAAAATTAGAGGCAGCTGAACAAATGAGCGCAGAGACGGGTTCATCTGCAGGTCACCATCTGCCCAGTGACCAACCAAATGCTTGCACACTCGTACTGCTCCGCACTGTCGTCTTATGAACGTACGCTCACATACACACAGAGACACACGCACATGCACGCGCTTGGTCGTACACGTGCGCGCATGCCACACATGACGCGCACGTACGCACTCTTAAAGCCGCACAATTTGGCGTGAAAGAACGAGAGGAAATGGATACTGAAAGACAGAGAGAGAGAGAGAGAGAGAGAGAGAGAGAGAGAGAGAGAGAGAGAGAGAGAGAGAGAGGGTTTTAGGGGTAATAGAGAGACGGGGAAGGAGACAGAGCAAACGACGAATAAGGAAGTTAAATGAAGGGCAAAGAGCGGTGTTCATCACACTGTGAAAGAGGTCGCCTAGATTGTTGAAACTGCCTGGCTGCACATCAAGCTGCGAACGGGCACGCACGCGAGCGCGCACACACACGCGACAAGCTGGATGGAATGAAAGATGACCTAATGTACTCTTTAATGAGACACATGTGCAGCATTACATGGACGAAAACACATGCTTGAATAAGGACACACACACATACACAAACACACAGAGTAATATCCTGACTCTTTTCTCAATCAGCTTGATATCCAAACATCTAAAACGTCCTTCCTCTTTAGACAATAGCGAAGGCTTATCACCCACATGGACCCCAAGGGGGAAAAAGCAGGGCAAATAAACCAGTCAGATGGTTATTTCCCCCGGATGCGAGTTTTATTGAGAACAGACACGAGAGATAGCGGGAGGCCCCCACATCTGGTGCGGTGCAGCTGATCCGTTTAAAAATTTGTCAGGCACTGACCTGGGCAGTCTCCCAATGGCTCAGCAGCCTTTGGGGTCCTGACGTTAGGTTAACACAAACATGGACTCCATCGGTTCAGTGCGGCTCGGGTTTCAGACCACAGAGGAGGAATAGAACCGTGAAGTTTTTCTTCCTTTGAAAAGCGGAGCTGGCTCAGCCGATGGGATGAGGAAGGGGGAAAGACAGTATGTTTGAGTTATTTTTGGATTAAGGGAGGTTTGTTGTCTTACTGCTGAGCCGCCTGGATTCCTTTGCAAAATGTATACATGCTTGCTCGCGGGCTCAAAGCACGCTAGCACACATTCTGCACTCACATACAGTATGTATTTGTCATGCATGTAAGGATAACCTATTGATTTACAGCCTATCCTTACGCTCACCCTGTAACTTACCACTAAATAACTTTTAAGCCATTTCTCAACTGTAACCTAGACGTAATCCTTACTCTTACTCCAAACTTCAGGCCTAGAAGTCCATCTTTTTAAAGTGTTCATAAACTACTTCCTCACTTTCTCACTTTGAGAGACCCTCATTTCTCTTTGTTTGTGACAATAACAGCTCAATAAGGATAAAACACACACCGATTCATCTATTGTGATGATTATAAAGAAATAATGTTGGCCTTGCAGCCATTCTCAAACCCCTACATTTAAATGTAAAGTCTATGGCTAAACCTGACCTGTACACATATATCATATTTCCTTCTTTTAACCCAACTTATTGTTTTTTTTTTGCGCTACATATCTCAAAAACAGTGCTCAAAAGCATAAATTAAAGTCATAATATGAGATGCACATGTTCACTGAGATGTTTACATTGAATTTCTGTGTACACACACACACACACACACACACACACACTACTTGCATACGAATTCAAAATCCCCCCCAAAAATGTGAGCTGTGCTGCAGTTTTCCAATCCTTATTGTTACAAACACAGGGATTTTCACACATGTGCTTCCCTAGTCTTTCAAAGTTCACTAATATTTACTTATACTTACTCACTTATTTACTTACTTACAGTGCATCAGGAAAGTATTCACACCCCTTCACTTTCCCCACATTTTGTTATGTTACAGCCTTATTCCAAAATGGATTAAATTCCTTTTTTTTCTCATCAATCTACACACAATACCTCATAATGACAAAGTGAAAAAGGTTTTGCAGAAATTTTTGCAAATTTACCAAAAATAAAAAACTGATATTGCATGTACATAAGTATTCACACCCTTTACTCAGTACTTGGTTGAGGCAGCCTTGGCAGCGATTACAGCCTCAAGTCTTCTTGGGAATGAAGCTACAAGCTTGGCACACCTATATTTGGGGTATTTCTCCCATTCTTCTCTGCAGATCCTCTCGAGCTCTGTAAGGTTAGATGGGGAGTGTCGCTGCACAGCTATTTTCAGGTCTTTCCAGAGGTGTTCAATGGGGTTCAAGTCTGGGCTCTGGCTGGGCCACTCAAGGACTTTCACAGACTTGTCCCGAAGCCACTCCTTCGTTGTCTTGGCTGTGTGCTTAGGGTCGTTGTTGTGTTGAAAGGTAAACCTTCGCCCCAGTCTGAGGTCCTGAGCGCTCTGGAGCAGGTTTTCATCAAGGATCTCTCTGTACTTTACTCCATTCATCTTTCCCTCGATCCTACTAGTCTCCCAGTTCCTGCCGCTGAAAAACATCCCCACAGCATGATGTTGCCACCACCATGCTTCACTGTAGGGATGGTATTAGCAAGGTGATGAGAGGTGCCTGGCTTCCTCCAGACGTGACGTTTGGCATTCAGGCCAAAGAGTTCAATCTTGGTTTCATCAGACCAGAGAATCTTGTTTCTCATGGTCTGAGAGTCCTTTAGGTGCTTTCTGGCAAACTCCAAGCGAGCTGTCATGTGCCTTTTACTGAGCAGAGGCTTCTGTCTGGCCACTCTACCATAAAGGCCTGATTGGTGGAGTGCTGCAGAGATGGTTGTCCTTCTGGAAGGTTCTCCCATCTCCACAGAAGAACGCTGGAGCTCTGTCAGAGTAGTGACCATCGGGTTCTTGGTCACCTCCCTGACCAAGGCCCTTCTCCCCCTATTGCTCAGTTTGGCTGGGCGGCCAGCTCTAGGAAGAGTCCTGGTGGATCCAAACTTCTTCTATTTACGAATGATGGAGACCACTGTGCTCTTCGGGACCTTCAAAGCTGTAGAATTTTTTTTGTACCCTTCCCCAGATCTGTGCCTCGATACAATCCTGTCTCGGAGGTCCACAGACAATTCCTTTGACCTCATGGCTTGGTTTCTGCTCTGACCTGCATTGTCAACAGTGGGACCTTATATGGACAGGTGTGTGCCTTTCCAAATCATGTCCAATCAATTGAATTCACTACAGGTGGACTCCAATCAAGATGTAGAAACATCTCAAGGATGATCAGTGGAAACAAGATGAACCTGAGCTCAATTTTGAGTGTCATAGCAAAGGGTGTGAATACTTATGTACATGCAATATTTCAGTTTTTTATTTTTAATAAATTTGCAAAAATTTCTACAAAACCTTTTTCACTTTGTCATTATGGGGTATTGTGTGTAGATTGATGAGGGAAAAAAGGAATTTAATCCATTTTGGAATAAGGCTGTAACATAACAAAATGTGGGGAAAGTGAAGGGGTGTGAATACTTTCCGGATGCACTGTATATTACTTGTCTAAATGCTGTTAAATGTCTATGTCATAATTAATATACCAAATATAAAGATATTTGAAAGCCTACGTGGCAAATAGAATGGATTCTGATTCAGATTTGCTGGCTCACGGGTAAAGAATGGACACCTGCATCATCCTTTCATCATTGTCTGATAATTTTTCTTGAATTAGGTTGTTATTATTCCAGTATAACCTGAGCCCCTTCAGCATCTGACTACTGTACTGCTTACTAAAGTGTGTGTGTGTGTGTGTGTGTGTGTGTGTGTGTGTGTGTGTGTGTGTGTGTGTGTGTGTGTGTGTGTGTGTGTGTGCATCTGTATATTTTTGTAGCTAGGGTGTGTCAAAGAAGTAGTCAGAAATAGAGAATTCACAGATGGATGTGAGCGATTTTAACTGTGATATTTTGTGATTTGAAAATGTACATCTCTGCTTCTAGTGTTACCAAGTGGGACGTTTCAGAGTTGATCGAGTGTCTCTTATCAACACCGTTCCTGTGCTGTCTCACTCCACCTACTATGGTGGCCCATCTGGGAGACAAAGTGATACAGATAGTAATTTAGTTGAGTGTATCTGACATCGTGATCACAGTCTGTGAAGTTCTGGCTTCAAATTGAATGAGAGATAATAACTGAGACAGCAACTTCTGTGGGAAGTGACAGACTATTCAAAACAGTTTACCCATTTCTTATCACACACCAACACTCCAGTGCAGAGATTTGCTTTCCTGAATCCAGCTGTCAGAGATTAAGAAATGAAAAAGGCTGCTGTTCTGTGACGAAATCCTTTTTTTTTTTTAGTTTGAATACATTTTATTTTTATTATAAGTACAGTTCAGTAGTTACAAAACGAAGCATCTGCCATGAGGATACAGCGGAACAAAAAAAAAGAAAAAAGAAAAAAAGAAGTGTTCAGCTCACAAGACAGGTTTCGTACATAACTTGAGGAGTGGAATGCTCATTATAGCTGGTTGAGAGAGTGAGAGAGAGCCCGATGGGACCCTCACCACCAACTTCATATCTTTACGTTGATGGAACACGGAAGTCGGGGTCAGAGGTTAAAAACTGAGGCCGAGTCCTCTGATTGGTTGGTGCACCCAGTGCCAAACTTCTGATTGGCTTGCTAAGACCCCCATTTCCATTATCCTGCTTTAAAACACCATAGTATATTTCCCTATACCCTCTGCTTCACACTTTTCTCGCAATCTGTTTATTTTATTATTCTTATTTTCATGCTCTCTCTCTGTGCCATTTCGGAATTAGGAGAATGATTAATTGTAATCTAGATAGAAAAAAACAGACTATACTACACATGTGTGTCTGCAGTAAAATCTCTCATGTTGGTAGTGGAGAGTATGAAAACCACCTGTTGAAGGCGCTAGTGGGTCGACACTGCAAGTCAGAATGGGGTGTGGTATACAAAACAAATTTAGGTAATCATTTTGTCAAAGCCACATACAGTATAGAGGTTTTTCAAACCAAAAGAGGGTATTATATTTGCACTGTACATACCGCATTAAAGTCTTCTCTGGGTTCACAAAAAATGACATAGAAACATTTCACAATGCCAAGGGACACACAAACACACACCTTCAGTTTAGTAAGTTAGCTAGTTTTGTACTGTCTAAGTTGGACTTATAATACTATCACAGTGCAAAAAACCTCTGAGAAACAAGCAAAATAAAGGGGAAAAAAAAGAAATTGAGAGAGACAGTCCCTCTGTGCGTAATGAAATCTGTATATATGGGGGAAATCTGTTTGCAGCACATGAGACGATTGTCAGTCTTTTCTCTTCTTTTTTGATCATTAAATGGAGAAGGCAGTAATGTACAGTACGTGTAAAAAAAAAAAAGAAAAGAAAAAATGAACCCTACATCCTATCGTCTAGCACAGCTACGTAGCTTTGTAGAAGCAATAACAGATGACTTGTATCTAAGCTTATACACAATGTGTTTTTTCCCATTTTTTTGTCCTTTTTTTGTCATAAAGTAAATACATCAAACCATTTTCAGTAGTCAGTAACACTGTGCAACAATGATTGGTGGCAGTATTTTACAAACATGGGGACATTTAGAGTCCTCGAGGTGGACATGAGAGATGAAGAGAGATGGGGCAAATAAAGAAAGTAATTGTACCCCTTTTTTTTATATTGAAAACTTTTATTTTCTCCTCCGTCAAACTCTAGAAGAATGCCCTACCTAAACCAGATGTGGCCGTGTAAACTACTGTCACGTCTTTGCTTTTGCTCTTGACAAACAACTTTAAAACTTCATTTTCAACTTTTTTTTAAGCTACTGTATATCTCTCTATGTACATTAAGCGCCTCAGGACGCTGCGTTAAAATGATATAGAACAAGGAAAATGGGGGATGGGTTGTATACCGGGGTGAGGGGTGCATACTGTGGTAATAGGTCGTGTTATTGAGGGGGTGAGCTAGCTAACAGGTAGGGCAGTTTGAAGACATTCTGTCTTTTTCCATACTTATCAACATCATCATTTGCAATACCGCCAGCTGTCCCACCGTCGTTATACAGTAAGTGGTCAATAGGTAGGCCGTACCCAGCCACGACAACACCGTGCGTGCACCGCGCTTGCATCTGGAAAACAAAAGCCTTGTCATAGATTGTCATATGATGCCATACGAGTTATACATTTTCTTTCTTGGTCCATATTTAATGTGAGGCATGGCCGTGTAACACACAGTAATAGCGGCCTTTTTTTTTGACAAATAACAGCGGAGCTAGGAGGTGACAGCTCCAACCCTGGCTGTGTGAAAGTGTGCTCGGTCTCTGCCAAAAAAAGGTCCAGTGGAATGGAAACAGAACAGTGGAAGTGTGTCCTCTATGCTAAAGAAGAATACATTCCAGGTGTGGCAAGGTGGCGGTCCGTAGAGCCATGGCGGGTCTTTGTTCAGACTTCATTTTACAGGAGAGGAGAGTCTTTGATGGGTAAGCATTTGATTAACACTACTGCTCAGTCCTAATGAAACTAACAAACAAACAAACAAACAAACAAACAAACAAACAAACAAACAAAAGAGTTCTAGGTCGAGGAATGTATCAGAGATTGCAAGGTGAGTTACAGGGACTGCTATTGGACAGGTAGTTTTGTCAAAAAAAAAAAAACATCAGACCAGAGAGAAGACAAAGAAGATAGGGCCTTCAGACCACAGGAGACATAAATGAGGGAGGTTACTGTCACTTTGTTTAACGTCCAAGGAGCCTTTTACGAGTCATTTTGTCCACCTGGCAAACCTGCTCCCCATGGAAACAGTCCCAAAAGTTCCTTCATATAGTTTACGACTTCTCCTGGTTTTGACGGTAGTAGTTTTTTTTTCTTTCTTTCATTATCTTCATCTTAAACAAAGTCTGTTATAGTGTATTCCTTCATCATTTATCCTTCATCACCATCCTCCTCCTCCTCATTATCATTGCCTTCATCATCCTGTATTGCTCCGGAGCAGGCCATTAGTCTCTGTTTAGAGCGCGGGCGTCCAGCCCCTCGGGGTTGCCTAGGTTATGCTTGTTAGGGTGGTTAAGGTCGTTGTTAGGGTGGTTGGGGTCGTGGGTCAGCGCGGGGTCATGGGTCATGGTCTGGTCCTCCTCTCCTACCCACAGATGCACTACGGCCAATAAGAGAACAAGAGGCATATTAGCACCATTGACCCAACACACCGACCCCACCATCCAACACATACAAACACACACCCTCAGCATAGGATCAGATGGTCAGTGGGGGTTGTATTGGAAGAATGAGTCTTTAATGTGATGGATACATATCAGCAGTGTAATATGGATATGATGCTTAATGATAAATATGAGGCAGAAGAATGAATGGACAGTTTTTGGTATCAGTCTCTTGTTTTTTTTGGGGGGGGGGATTTTTTCCCTCTTTTTCTCCCCAATTGTACTTGGCCAATTACCCTGTTTTCTGAGTTGCCCCGGTCGCTGCTCCACCCCCTCTGCCAGTCCGGGGACGGCTGCTGACTACCACATGCTTCCTCCGATACATGTGGAGTCGCCAGCCGCTTCTTTTCACCTGACAGTGAGGAGTTTCGCCAGGGGGACATAGCATGTGGGTGGATCACACTATTCCCTCCAGTTCCCCCTCCCCTCTGAACAGGCGCCCCGACTGACCAGAGGAGGCCCTAGTGCAGCGACTAGGACACATACCCACATCCGGCTTCCCACCCGTAGACACAGCCAATTGTGTCTGTAGGGACATCCGACCAAGCCGGAGGTAACACAGGGATTCGAACCAGCGATCCCCGTGTTGGTAGGCAACGAAATAGACCGCCACACTACCCGGACGCCCCAGTCTCTGTCTTAAGTATTGTTTGAAATGAAATTCACTGTCCCAATACTTTAAATCTTACAAAACATTTCTGATACTGGCTCCATTAGAATTAAATCTTACTGATCTGAGTATTCGTTGTGTGTGGTTTACTCTAGCTCTATCTAGTCAACACTAATTCATGTGAGCAAAAAGATGAGAAAAGACTTTGAGATGAGGTTCGGTTAATGTGTTTCAATATGTAACATGCTTCACAATAATACATCTACTATGAGCAAAACGATCTACAACTTATTGAAAGAGATTGTGATGAGGTGTTTGGTGCAATAAGCATTTCTAAAATGACACAAATCACTAACACTTTCTGAATGTGACAAGTGAAGTAGTTTTATACTTGTTCCAAGCAAGTTTGCTGGCCTGATAAGTGCGACAACACAGTGGGTGAGAAGTTAAGTGAGTAATTTTAATAAAAAAGTTTTAAGACTCGGTGAGACACTAAGAAATGCTTATCTGTAATTAGGTCCCACAGCAGCAGCCACTAAATAATACAACTTGTGTTCCCTTCTACGCTTTCATTCCCTCAGCAACTTCTGAGAAAATCATTTTGCAATAAAACGCCACCGAACACATTTGCATGTCATGTTCTTTTAAAGTGGCGTTATGAATCTGACAAAACCAAATTAAAACACGGGTTTATTTGAACTGCGCTCTCGCAAAGATGGAAACGATATCAAAGTGAAAGGAAGTGCTGCGGCAACAGAGGGAAAATAAAGCGCTAATAACATGATAAAACATCTTTTAGATCCACCAGCAAGTAATGACTGTGACTCCTGCTCTCTCCGCACCGAGCACACAATCCCTGCATCGCTCCACATCCACAATCTAATGCGAGTTTCATAGGGGCTTCTAATTTAAATCCACCATGTCACTCGCTTCGCTTGGCCCCGATGATGTTTTTAAAGGGGAATTTCAGAAGCTATTTCCTTACCCTGATGGTAATGCTATTACAACTGAACGTTTAACTTCAAATTGGAACATGTAGAATTTGATCTTGGAGATTAGATTCTAACAAATACACCTACTCAACAGAAATTAGAAGAAAAAAAACCCCATGCAGACCATCATAGATAATGTAGCAGAGAGTAAACATGCCTAAACACAGTTAGCCCGACTTTTTTACGAACTTAAGTTCATAAATTCACTCTATACATCAAAATAAATAGTATCAAATTAAGTTATAGAGAAAAGTGTATTTCAGTTGAATAAATAGATTTTAATTTTCTGACAATGTTGCCTGTTAGCAGTTGGTGGCAGTTGGTTGCCAAATGATGATCACGGACTGAAGATCATCATTTAGCCACCTTTTTATTTATCATATCATCACTGGACATCAACATAACCAGTTCAGTGAGGGTCAACACATACAGTTCCACTGCACAGTTGATGCGTTTTAATCGTGTAGTGCAATTTCTATGTATCCGCAAATGAATTCCCGTTTATAGCTGTCATACCCTACTATTGCCACAAGATGGCAAACTAAGACAGTAAATGGGACCAAGATTTTAAAGCAGGCCAGGTCTTCGGTATTTATACAAGCCATTTCAAAGTGCAAGATACTCAGGTTCAACATTTCTGTCTTAAGAGCCGTAAATAGACTAATTTAAAAAGCTCCAATTTATGCGTACATATTTAAGTGAAAATGACACAGTGATATGAGGTATGCAGTCGAAGGCAGATATGGGTTAGCATTACCATCATCATCACCGTTATTATTATCATTATTCCTAAGGACAGCATATGCAATACAAGGAAAGTGGAGTTTGCTGCTTTACAAAGTGTCTCCTACCTCCCCAAGGGCACTTCCTGCCTTTGACTTCCCTGTAAAGAAACTTCCTGTAACGAGCTCCAGATTAGGCCCCATATTTGATTTTCACTGTTCATTAACTAAGCCACCTGGAATGTTATTATTTAAGCACGGCGCTCCTTCTCCCCAAACAACTGCCGCTGCGAAGGGGGAGATATTTCCTGGCCAACTTTATAGATTTAGCATAACTTCCACTCGCAGCTTTTAATTTCCCATCCGGGTAGGCAGCAGATGCACCTCACAGACATAGAAAACCTGCTTGGCATTTATTTATCACTGGAAAGCAATCTATCTGTTTTCACCGAAGACTATGAGACCATTCTTAGGCTCAGTTGAAAGTGGGTGGCTGGTGGAAACAGGTTGACCTTGCGTTTTTTGTTTTATCAAGAGCTAGCTCAGTATAACACTGATGCATTAACCGATGAAGAAGGACAGTTATAATCTCACACCTGAGACGATTCGCCCTAAAGCACTTCGTTCTGTGCCCGTTTAGATATGTATGCAGAAGAGTAAGAGCACCCCCGCCTGGTGTACTAGTGAATAGCAACTGAAAATTAGGCAATTATTGGGGAGAGGGCCTTAGAAAGGAAAACATATGGTTTGAGGACACATAGCTCCAGGATCCATCCACTGTTGATACATGTGTCATGCTTAACAGAATGGATAAATGGTAAGGAGAATGGAGCGATCGCCTACCACCACACTTTGAGCATGTGCTGCAGACCATCATGAGACACGAGGGAAATGAGTGTCTGCATGTGCATGTGTGTACGTGTGAGCATATGTGTTTGGTCTCAGAGGTCTCACCTGACATTAATAGTAGGTTTTGAAGGCATCAAACGATATGCCCTCTCCAAACACGGGCCGCCATTTTGCAATTAAACACGCTTCCACTGATAAGAATAGTGTTGTGGCGCTTGTATTGCATCGCTTGACATTACAGGGAATGAAAAGGCCCAGAAAATGTGGTTTCTTTCTTCTTCTTTTTTTTAAAGGAATGTATACTACATCCTCTCTACCTGCCCTAGATAACAAATGTTACTTTGTTGGACTGCACACATTTCAGCTAGAGCCATGGAAACTACGGGGAAGTGTCTGTGCAGCTCTCATGCCGTTGTTTGAGAACAGCTCTGCTATAGCTGATTGCATTCCCACCATGTGTATATATGTACCTCAGCCCGCACAGTACGCACCTCCACTGAATGCTTTGCTGAGCTCTGCCTAACCTCTCTGTGCCACTGAAGGTGGCTGTGGTTCCTTTGTTTCCTCTACCAAGCATCCGGGCCACACTGGCAGGGTGTTGTTCTTGGCACAGCCCCGTCTCATTGTACAGCCCGATATTTATAAATATGTAAATATGAGCAACACCAGGCATAACATGGCCCGCTTGTGTACACCAAGGAGGAGCAGCAAGGAAGTGAGTGCTGCCCCCCCCCTCCCCACGACCAAAAAATTGTATTTTTAGACGGTTTTAATGAATACAGGATGTTTATAGTTACCAATCCCTGTGATTCACACAAAAGACTAGAAAAATCCACATCTACCCGCCACCCCTCCTCTGCTCCCTTCCCATTCACCCACCCCCTCTATCCCCCCCCATCCCTCAAAGCAATACTAAGGGAAGAAAAAAAAGCAAATTTGTGGCGAAACGCAGCAGGATTGTTGTGTTCCCAGTCTGCTTTCCACTCAGATCCCTATTAGACAAATAGAGTATGGTGTTAAGGTGTTACAAAGAGTGACAAAAACTCCTGTGTTAGGGGTGGAGAGCGGGCGGGCGAGAGAAAGACAGAGATAGATTGAGAGAGAAAGAGAGAGCAAGAGTGAGAGAGAAGAGATGTACGGCAAAAACGTTCCTCATGACCCGGCATCAAGGCAGAACGCAATGTGTGTTATTTCTGTTTTTGTTGCAAAAATAATACAAACGCTGAATCAATATGTGCAAGGAGTAGATAAAGAAGGCTGTCTGTTTCTATTGGCTGTGATGAGTGTGTGTGTGTGTGTGTGTGTGTGTGTGTGTGAGTGAGTGAAATGACTCTATGTCAACTTGTTCTCTTTTTATAAACTCAGTTTTGTTATTCCAAAAACTCCCAGGCCTAGTGTGAGGTGATGAGCATGGCAGGAAGTAAAGATTTGGAGAAAACAGAAACCAAGTGAAAAAAAAAAAAGAGTTGGGGAAACAAGGACAAAAGGAATGTCAGTGCCCTCTTCCTTCCTTTCTTCCTTTCTTTCTTTCTTTCTTTCTTTCTTTCTTTCTTTCTTTCTTTCTTTCTGTCTTTCTGTCTTTCTGTCTTTCTTTCTTTCTTTCTTTCTTTCTTTCTTTCTTTCTTTCTTTCTTTCTTTCTTTCTTTCTTTCTTTCTTTCTTTCCTCTCTCTCTCTCTCTCTCTGTCTCTCTCTCTTTCCTAAAGTATTTCTGAAGCTAAAAGATTGCTGTCTCGATAATACCTCCGCTGAGCAATTTAAGCCCAAACACTCAGATGCTACAATCTGTCTTCCCTGCCTGATAGCGCTTTTCTCTCCTCTCCTCTCCAAATTACTTTCTTTCATATCTAATTATATTTGCTAATGATCTTATAAGAGAATAATGGAATATGCTTGATCTATTACCTTTTTTTTCAATACATAAATACAATGCAGGGGGAAATGACTGTTAAAGATGGGAGGAAATGTTTTTCCTTTTTTTCCCCCCTTTCTTATTTTAATGTTTTTGATGAGAAGGAAAATGAAGTTGGGAGCCACAGGGTCATTAATGGGCGATGAATACAGAGGTCATCTCTCACATTGTCTCTGACATTTCTCCCGCCTGACGCGCTGAAACAGTAACAGCTTCACACGTGTCCTCATCGTGGTGCAGTAATCTGCACCTTCTCCCTGTTCTCTCCACCCACCAGGACAGTGGCTCTCACAGCGGGGGGTCAGGGCGGCTCATGAGATGTTTCAGGCGGTCATAAGATGACACGGAAAAACAATATTTCAAATTGAGGGACACATCTCCAATCTGGAGATGTCTCCAATCTATGGCGACGGGTATGGGCGCAAGTCCATGAACCCTGGGATGGCATCCGGCGCGTCACCTGTGCCCCTGTCCTTCAGGTTAGTGGTTGTATTAGGAAGGGCATCCGACTTAAAATTTTGCCAAATTAGTATGCAGATTGACAAGACCATACCAGATCGGTTGAGGCCTGGGTTAACAACATCACCAACTGGTGCTGTGCCCTCACATGGCACTGATGGAAACTGTCAAATCCGCTGTGGCAACCACTGAGAAACAGGGAATAAGCCGAAAGAAAAAGAAGAAGAAGAGGGACACATCTCCAATCTCTGTAATAAATGCTTTTCTCTCATAGAATATCTTCGTCCTCAAAGTTGCATGCGATGGCCTGAAAACGGGACGTAAAACTCATTATCTGTCTCTGTTCGCCATGTCATGCATGCACGCCTGAGTCACGGGGTCACCCATAGGAATCAATGCATGTATTGGGGTCGCGAGCCAAAGCAAGGTTGAGGAAAAACTGATCTGAAAGATATCCGCATCAAATCTAAAGTGGCTTTAAACTTTAAAAGTTGTGCCGTGCTTGTTGGACAGAGTTTAAACTTGGTGTCATTAAGTGATCGATTGATACATCTGAATTTTATTTTTTGAACTACACAAAACAGTCAGTAGACTCGGTTAAGCATGTCAGAACTCAGAAACCAAACCCCAAATAACTAAATCAAACTGAACAGCCGAACATGATCTAAATTATCATATTGTGCTCCTGAGCCGTTTTGAGGGGTCTGTTTGTGTGTCTGCCAAGGGTTTAGTTGCCTTGGAGGCACCGCTGGTGGGATGGGATGTGTTTGAGAGGGGCCCAGAGGCCAAGAACCTCCACCCCAGCACGCGTGAGCCTCCGAGCCTGGACAAAAAGCGTTAGGAGGGGGTGGGGGGCTCCGCAAAGACGGGGGGGACAAGGCAACCCACTTGAGCATTTGGGACAAAACACTTTATGCATTTTTTTCCTTGTTTATGCTAAGCCAAGAGCCTTGAGAGAAATGACCATATCTGTTTCTCTACGCATTAATCACGGCACCTGTTCCTCGCCCTCGCCTTTCTGTCTTTCTATCTGTCTCTCTGTCTCTCGGTCTATATTGCTCTTAATCTGTCTGTCTGTCCTTTTCTCCTCCCCCCGGCGTTAATGAATAACTCTTCTCTCTGTTGCCAAGCCCCTGTCCTGTCAACCACACCCCTCCCTCCTCGTTTCCTTAAGCCTCTCCTCCATTCTTCCCTCCTTTCCCTGACGTTTTTTTTTTCTTTTTTCCCACAGGCCCCGGGACAAGCCGTGCTATGACAGGCACTCTAAACCCCCCGCATTAATGGAAGGAAATGGCATTCGATCCCTGTTTGATCTCCTAATCATTTCTGCTGAAATGATAATTAGCGCCCTTCCAATCCTTTCACAGAGGGGGAGGCAAATACATAAATACCAAAAAAAAAAAGAAAGAAAGAAAGAAAGAAAGAAGAGAAATCTTCTGCTTTTTAGACCCAAATGACATCTCAGTCATCACTCGGACATATTTCTGACCAACAGGCACTTTGCCTATTCTAAATTTCCTGTCCTTTACACAGACAAGCATGCACACTCCCATGCCTGGACCCATGCAAGCTCTCTCTCTCTCTCGCTCTCTCTCTCTCTCTCGTTCTCTCTCTCTCTCTCGTTCTCTCTCACACACACACACACACACACACACACACACACACACACACACACACACATATACACACACACACACGTACGTGCAGTGCCTGGTGACTGCTTTCTGCGATTCTTTTTAGCTGACATAATCCTGATTGATTCGTTCAGCAGATAAAAAACCGAGTCCACTTCTGCCCTTTACTGGGGGGCTGGAACATAATACCGCCTTTTATTCAGCAACAATGTAACATAATGGTGTTGGAATGTGCAGGGAAAAAAGGGCCACATCTTAAATGCTTGTGACACACTGTGCTTTGAAAAAGGCTGCAGTCTAATGTAAAAGAGAGGGAGGAAAAAAAAATCATTAAGCTCCCAGATTACCCATATGCCCCTGCGTTAACAAGGTCAAATGAAGGCTGTTGTTTTGTAGGAGTTGTTTTCTTTTTTTTTCTTTCTCGCTCTTGTTTGTGTGTATGCATGCGAGTGTGTGTGTGTGGTGTGTAAGTGTGTATACGTGTATGTAAGTGTGTATATGTGTGTTTGTATTCCTGCTTAAGTGACGTGCATGCATGTGTGCGTGCGTGCATGTGCACAAGTGTGTTCACTTCTGTTTGTCCCTGCAACCCTACATTGTTTTCATTGTCATAGGACACGAAGACGTCGAGGATTTAAGATCTCGAGTTTCCCAAACCCCCGCCACTGTCCGCTCATTGTAAAAGGAAGCTTTTGTTTAGTGGTAGGAAGAGGTGAGGTCATCTCCAGTCATTGGAGCCACCACTTACAGTATGAATCATGCTTTTTTCCCCTTTTTTTCGTTTCAGACTTTGTGCTTACATGGATTGACATCCCTCCCTCTAGATGGCAGGGCAAAGGGCAGGCCAAATTATGTTTGCATTCGTGCTCTCAGTTAGGATACTAGAAGTCTGCTGAAAAGCTACAAGTGGGCAATTCTTCCACTGACACCATTATACACCAGTTTGTAACCACAATCTGACACACACACACACACACACACACACACACACACACACACACACGCTTTCATACAAACAGTCAAAGTGGCAAAAGGAAGAACTTCAGCCGGGCTCTTCTCGGCTGAGCCTGGTCTTTTTGAAACGGCAGCAAGCAACAGCGACACACTTTTACAAATGCTGGGAGGAAGGGAGGCCTTCCAGCAAGTCACTCTTGTATTAATTGTCAGCTCTAATCTGTAAGCCATGGCCCTCCCAGGAGTGTATGGTGTTATTTGCACCACTGTGGCGGCAGAACCAACATATCTGGTTGCTAATTTGGTGTGGCACGGCGCTGCAATGGGGGAAGGAAGAGCGATGCCACACCACTATCTGCTCATCGGCCCGGGAACAAGTCCCCGACCATCCACACTGTCTGTCACTTCAGAGAGAGAGACGAGATGGAGTGGTGATGGGTTAAGAGAGTGAGATGGAGACTAAAAATGAGGATGGGTCAGTGTGAGATAATAACAGATAGAGGACGGGGCGAACGAGAGCAACCGAGCCTGCTGGTAGGCTTTCGGTTTTTCCTCGATAGTCGGGCAAGGCAATGCATGACCCCTTCGAGCTCTACTCAGAACAGATGCCAAGAGGGAGAAAAAGACAGAGAGACTGACACAAACACAGACAAACAGACACTCAGGTAGACCGGCAAAAAGACAGGCAGAGAGGCAGATGGTGCAAATGATAAAAGACAGGCCAAGAGACATGCAAGAAGACATGCAGACACACAGTGCAACAGAGAAAGAGAGAAAAAAGATAAAACATATACTAAGATGGAAGATAGAGCGTCTGTAATGACAGACTGACAGACAAGCTGACAGACATTCAGCACAGCAGTCAGACGGGGGAGCTACGGCAGCTAGCCAGCCCCCTATCACAGCTATCATTTATAATCACTGACAACCTGTCGCTGCCTTGCCGCGACAGTGTTCCTGGGGTGGGGGAATGTCGGAGCCCTCCTGAGCTCAGAGTGCCATAGGATAAATGACAGCAGTTTAGGATATGAGAGGGAAGAGGGCTCAGGGGCCGGGTGGAGTCGGCAGGGAAGACGGGATGAGAGGAGAAGTGCACCGAGCTGGGGGTGGGGTGGGGGGTTGGAATCGGAGAATTAGGCAATGTGATGAAAGAGTGACAAAAGGAGAGAAGATGGAGAGCTTTTAGTCTTTCTCCATTTGTCCATCATTTCAAATTTTCCTTCTTCCTTTCCTTTCTTTCCTTTCATCCAAGTGAAAAGAATAATCAAATTATTGGTGTTGGGAAAGTGGGGATAAAAGGAATGTCAGTGCTCTCTCTCTCTCTCTCTCTCTCTCTCTCTCTCTCTCTCTCTCTCTCTCTCTCTCTCTCTCTCTCTCTCTCTCTCTCTCTCTCTCTCTCTCTTGCTCTGCTAATCTTTTCTTGGGACTGACCCCTCTTCTACTTCAACATTACCATTGTGTTCCCTTTATGGAGGAGAGAGCGAGAGAGATAGAGAGAGAGAGAGAGAGAGGGAGAGAGAGAAAGAGAATCTGGAGCACCTGGCTTCTGTTTTAATGTGATTTCACAGGCTTCCAATGGTCTCTGATGATTCAACAGTTCCCGCTACAAACATCTGCTGTCTGCTCCTTGCAGGTCTCAATTAAAACCCTCACATCCCATCCCACACCTCCTTTTTTTATGCTTCGTCTTCTTCTTCTTCTTTTTTTTTTATTCGTCGTCTTCATTCTCACATGTTCCAGGCGAGGGGGCCAAAGGTTCCGGCTAACACACTCAAAGAAGATATCACGAGGCAGAAAAACGGCGGTGTCGAGAGGAGGTCGCGAGGGCTGGCAACAGATTAGAAAAGAGGGGACATTTTGCCAACGTTGGCAGCAGTATTAAGAAAATAGGAGTTTAGGAAAAAAGAAAACCAAAAAAGAAACAACCCCCCCCCAAAAAAAACCCAGAAGGGCAACAACAACAAACGTTGACAAGCGACAGCCTCAAGCCCCGCCTTCAGAGAGCCAGGCTGCGTGAATTAGCATTTGTCTCTTTCCTCTCGCACTCTCGCTCTCGTTTTTTTTTTTTTTTTTTTTGGTGAAAATGCACCAAAAAGAAGAAGAAAAAGGAGAAGGAATGAGTGGTGATATGATTATGTAAATGTAAACAGGATTTCCTGCCGACTGGAAGCCGTTTCTCTCTCTCTGACCCATTCTCCTTGCAAATCTTCCATTTAAGACAAATTCCCCGGGGAGACCGCTCTGCCGTTACTTAACGGGATAATTATGATATACGAAACCTTTCCAAGATTCACCCCCCCCTCCACCCCACACCACTTCCCTTCTCCCACTTTCCTTCTCCCTCTCTGTCTCTCCCCTTCTTTTTCTTCTAGCGCTGCTCCTGTTTACGATGGGCCCTCTTTCTCCACCTGTGTCCCCCTGTCTCGCTGACCGAGGATTTCGTTTTCCTTTCTTTTTTCTTTTTTTTTTATATAAGGTGCACTTCCATTCTGCAATGTAGAGATTTAATTATCATAACCTCATCTAAGTTGCTGAAGTGTCTTTCCGTTTCTTGCAACTGTCCGGGCAGCAAAGGCAGAGATGAGCCACTCTATTTTACTCCTCTTCATCCTTGCACATTTCCTTCACAGAGAGGTCAAGCCCAGGGTCAGGGTTCAGCTTTACAACAGCGCCCCCATAGGCTGGCAGGTACCTGAGGTCATGGAGGATGGAGACGGGCTCTCTCTCTCTCTCTCTTTCTGTCTGTCTGTCAGTCTGTCTGTCTGTCTCTCTCCCTCCAAACTTCCAAAGACAGACAACACAAAATGTCTACGTTGTGTTATGTGCTTCGGTCCAAAGTCCTTGTATGTGAAAAGGTACTTGGCAGATAAAACAGATTCTGAATTTGATTCTTTCTCAGTTTTAATTTCTGCTGCTCAATGGCACACTATCATCATGGTCATGGCTATAATACAGCAGCCATGTTACTCTCATGGGCCCTATTATATGTTGTTTTATTCTTAGAGTAAGTAGGGCGGTCTGATACCCTGGGCTGTCTCCGTTACTTGGACTATAATACCATGACATCACAACTTAACAATGGAAAAGGAATTATTTTATATGTTGCATACTACTCTGTGATCCTCCCACTGTGTGGTTGGCTGACAGGCCCAGAGGGTTGTGAAAGTGTATGCCACGTGTATGGGTGTGTATTTAAGTGATATCAGTAATAGCCTGAACCTATCTCCGCTCCCATCCAAGGAGGCTTTTGGTGCACACACACACACACACACACACACACACACACACACACACACACACACACACACACACACACACACACACACACACACACACACACACACTACAGTTTGACGCTGGAAACACATCATGCTCCCACACACACTTTTGATATCAAGAGTTGGAAACGAGAAAAAGCAAGCAGAAATCACTGTGCTCCAAACATTTCATAATTCAGACGTACAACTTAATTGCAAATTGCGCAGTTGTTTAGTTCGTTATTTACTCTTACAACTTTGTTACAGAGCCACACGTCAAACTATTTATGCGCTGGTGTAAGCACTTACGGCTAGGCTCTTTTGGCCTGACACGGCCATAAACAGAGCAAAGCGAGATCAAAACTGTTCATCGCTGACTGAGACGGATGACAGATATAGCAAGAGATTTTCCATGATCTTCTAAGCAAGCGCACGCTCAAGTGTGTGTGTGTGTGTGTGTGTGTGTGTGTGTATATATATATATATATATATATATATATATATATGTGTGTGTGTTTGAGGGGAGAAAAAATGGGGGGGGGGGTGGGTGCTAAGAGAAGAAAATCAAAAAAAGATTTTTCCACATGCTAGGAGCTGACAAGTGAGGAAAAGCTGCATGAGAGGACGTGTCCCGTTAGACCCTTCTCTCACCTTTTTTCGAAGAGGAGCTGCCGTGTTGTGAGATCTACTTAACCCCTCCATCTCACAGAGATGATTCTCTCCGTTGCTCCGTCTCCTTTTCCATAATGTGAGCCATCCATTGTTAATCCCTAAACAGTATGTGGTGAGAAGATGTGCTTGTAATAGGCAAGGCCAGAAGGCCATTTTCACGTTGTTGACCAGTGCTAAGTCACAGTCGTTACTTTGTGCACTCTTCTAATCGGGTACTCGTAAATTACAGAGGGGACCATGTCTAGCTTCCTGGATCTTGGCCCTGACCTTGTGGGGGACTTGATGGAGAACTCGCGTCAAAAGTTCTTATATGGCGGTGATGTATTTAGCAAAGATGGATGGGAGAGATATATTTCTTTCTCTCGCTGTGAGAGTGACAAACAGAAACATAAGTTAAATGAAATGAAATAAAACAGACCAATATAATAGTATCTAAATGTCACAAAGATTAACGTGTCACAGTCCACCCTTGCCTCCAATGTCTCGAGAATAACCATTAAACTTTCTCTCTCTTTGTCTCTTTTTTTTCTCCCCTGGCCCATTGTTTTGGCAGTGAAATCCATAACATTTCTTTTGTTCCCCCCCTCCTGTAAGCCCGCTCTCTTATTTTCCCAAGGCTGAGAAACTTCAGACATGAGAACCCCTGATATAAAAACCGGGGAAATTTACCTGGGATTACCAGCCATTGACAAATAACCTTGGTGATAGATGCACAGTAGATTTGGTTCAAAGCTCTCCCGGCAGCCTCAAAAGAGATTAGTTCACTTCTTATCAGGTCAGCCGCGTCGCTTGGGAAATGTGTTTAAAGTCACATTGATTTATTGAAAGATTCCCCAATAAGAAGATATCTCTCGACTTAAGGACTGTGCGTGCGAGTAAACGTGTGTGTGTGTGTGCATGTGTGTGTGTGTGTGTGTGTGTGATGTGAATGTGCACCTTAAATAAATTACACTGCCAGCTGAAGCTTAAAAAATGCTCCACACAAAGACTTTTCAACAAACGAGGCAGACGAGATTTGAACTAAAAAAGCACTCCTTGATAACAAGTTGAGAATACCACCGAGAGAGCCACTTTCATTCTCTCTCTTTCTCTGTCTCACTCTCTCTCTCCATTTACCCCATGCTGGCACTGGTGTTGAAAACAGTGATTGTACAGTGGTGAGACAGAGCGACACTGACAAGGAGGTATAATAAGGCCCCTTTGTTCCCCAGAGAGAGACAGACAAGAGAACGAGATAGAGAGAGAGAGAAGGAGAGAGGGGGGGGGGAGGAGGAGAGCAGCTTTCATTTACACCATTACCTTCTTAACCATCATTATCAGGCCAAGGAGCAGAGGACTGTGGGAAACCAGGGGTTGGCCAATGACGGCACTTGTTGAGAAGGAAATAACAGAGGACCCACCAGTGGCCCTCCAGATCTGACATGTCACTCATCACATCTGTCTGGGGGATGACATTCTCAACCTCTCTCTTTCTCTCTCTCTCTCTCTCTCTCTCTCTCTCTCTCTCTCTCTCTCTCTCTCTCTACTCCATCTCTTTTCATCTTTCTTGAAAACCTCTGGTTCATTCGTTCACCTAGCCATCCTGCTCGTCACTTTTATCCCCTCCGTATTTGATGTCTCTTCAGTGTCTCCTGATAATCTGTTTGGAAGTTTTTCAGACTTTTGTTCATTTTATTTTTCTTTGTATGCTTCTCTTTTCCCTCCTCTGAATCCCTCTCTCTCTCTCTCTCTCTCTCTCTCTCTCTCTCTCTCTCTCTCTCTCTCTCTCTCTCTCTCTCTCTCTCTCTCTCTTTTTTCTCTTTCTATCGCTGTCTTTTCCTCCTCTGTGTGTGTGTGTGTGTGTGTGTGTGTGTGTGTGTGTGTGTGTGTGTGTGTGTGTATAACATTTCATTGTGCAGATTCTAATGATCTATCTCCCTAAATTTTCCCTGCTTCTCTCTCTTTATTTCTCTCTTTTTCTCTGTCAGTCTGTCTCTAGCTGTCCTCCCTCCCTCTTCCATGTACTTTTCTCTGTTTGCCTGTATCCCAATATCTCCCTCCTTGCTTCCATTCCTCTCCTCCTTGACTCTGTCCCTCTTTTTGTCCCCATCCCTCCATCTCTTCACCCCCCCCCCCACCTCTCTCTCTCTCTCTCTGTCTTTCTCTCTCTGTCTCTCTCTCACACACACACACACACACTCCCGCTGTTTGCTTTTAACTCTTGAGGTCATCCGGGACCCCTGGGCAGATATCCCAGAATGCTGAGCCGGCTAACATCCTGTGGAGAGCCTTCTGGACATGGTGGACTGCCGGCCAGGACTTAGGCTCAGACTCAGCCATGCATTCAGCCTCAGCCATAACAAGAGGAGCGACATGATAACCACCATACCGTCACAAACCTGGCAGTTCTGGTGATGCTGATATCCATAGTATTTTGGCGGTTATGCCAATACATCCATACTAATCAAGGAACCTTAAAATAATTCCAGTTGAAATTCAGTAATTTACAGGGCACCGCCCTTTTACAACGTACCTCATCTATTCTGTTTAATGGGAGTCATCATTCCTTATGACAGCTGTCAGCACACAAAGGACCAAACAACATTTAGTTTCAAGTAAGAATGAACAAAAACCAAACTGCGTCGTTTCACAAAACGGTAGCAGAAATAAGATACCAGATGACTGTTCTTTTTAAGCTCTGCAAAGACAAAAATGCTGCTGAATCCTGCAGGAGTTAACATAAGGCCCTGCCTGCTCTTCAACGCAGTTGCTCCAGTGTAAAACTGCAATTAGCGATGGAGATGTTGCCTGAGTTGCTTCACCACACAACAACGCACAGCAGCCTGGTGCCTCCATTAAGAGGAGGGACCAATAATAACATGACAGCGGATCAGGCGTCGATGACTGACTACCCTTCGTTCTGCCCTGCTCTCCTCACTGTGCGTAGGCAATGCGGCAGCAACAATGATCTGTTGTCCAAATGGAAGATCATCTTTGTCTCTCAGTATGTATGTTTGTGTGTGTGTGCACGTGTGCGTGCATGTGTGTGTGTGTATACATACACTCCAGCAGTATTCATCTATAAATGCCCACCACGTGCAGATTAACCGGCCAGCTGAAGATCGATACATAACGGAGGGAATCAGAAACAATAGCGTGGCATCAGGGCATGTGTCTATAAAGCGCCTGGCTTTGTCCAATAGGGGATGGTGATACAAGGGTGAGACAGAGAGATAGAAGGACATAAAGAGATTGGACCTGTTTGATGGCAGATGGACGAACAAGTCAATTTCTGAGATGCTGTGTTCAAATATTGAAACAAATACATGTCTGCAGTGCTCGCATGTGCACACAAAGAGACACACTTGCCCGCAGAAACACAAAAACATACACACATATATATATATATATATATATATATATATATATATATATATATATATATATTTTAACTGTAGCTGTGTATGCACACTCATGTAGAGAGCAACAGCTGGCTTTAATGTCCTTTTTTCTATCAAAAAAAAAATTGGGATAAGTTGTATTCAATGACCAAACTCCTCATTTTTGGTGTAAACCTGTTTGCTTATCGGAACCACAGCACTTAATTGGCATGCCTTTACATTGGTGTTGTATGAAATTGAGCTGTTTGAGTATGTGGTCAGGCGGTGGGTTATCGCAGAGGGACAGCAATGAAGCCTATAAGAGGATGTCGGAGAGAAAGAAAGAGAGCGAGAGAGAGAGAAAGAGAGGGAAAGAGAAAGAGAGATGGCTGCACGGGTCTTAGAACAACAGCGTCTGTGTGCGCCTCAAAGAGCACCAGCCGGCGTCAGTCGAGGGCCAGATCAAACGCACCCCGCGTTTGGGTGCAACGATATCGACGGAATGTCAAGCACAACAGGGACTGACAGGGAGGAGATTGTGTGTGTGTGTGTGTGCGTGCGTGCGTGTGTGTGTGCGTGCGTGTGTGTGTGTGCGTGCGTGCGTGCGTGCGTGCGCATGCACATGTGCTCATGAGGAGTGTATGTGTGTGTTTATGTGTTTTATCTGTGTGCAAGTGTTTACACCAAATTGCAATCGCTATATTTCTGTGTGGCGTGTGTTGCCTAGCTGAAAACAAAGAAACACAAATACACAGACGTGGGCTCACAAATATCACTGGCTGTCAGTCAACTTCAAACAATGCGGCTTCCGATCTATGATAACATAAATACAAGCAAGCTGCGAGACAGAGACACTAACTGCCAAGGCAAACTGGGCTAAGTGAACCTGGATCTGTGCTAGCCATTAAAGACGGCCTCACTCACTGTAGACGGTGTAAGCTTAACATGGACCTGAGTACCTCTGAAGGCTCTGACACGGACTGCTGCCAGCCTGGAGGGTGCTGCTTAGATTCCAGCTCGCACCACCTCTAAAATTGCTCATAGTTTAATTTGCAAACGTAAACAATATACATTACACCCACCGATCGCTGGTGGTGTGTTAGTATGCTGGAACTATAAACACTGTGGGAACTCTAAATCCCAGAGGTCTTTGCTCTGGTTGGAACAAGACAGGTTCTGCCCCTCATCAATAATCCTAGCTGTCAGACCTCCCTGTCGACAAGGAGCAGACACACACACACACACACACACACACACACACACACACACACACACACACACACACACACACACACACACACACACATTCTTTGATCTTTTCCTGGTGGATGTATTCTATTTCCCATTTCCGTCATCACCTGGTTGTGATTTAGAGGTCAGGGAAGGGAGTTTTGGATTGGGCCAGACTAAACGAGTATCTGCCGTTCATTGTCTTACCATCACAAACCAACCACTTTTGTACCATTACATTTGGTTTCTGACACTTTATTTTCCTCTATTCCTATGTTTAACAACTCATTTCTTTTATTTGAAATAAGCAATAAACTAAAGGAAAAGCCATAGGCATTAACAATATTTTCATTTCCCTCCGTTGACCTCTAGATGGTGCTAATCTTTTAGATGTGTGACTGTGCGTGCGTGGGTGCATGGGTGTGTGTGCATATATGAGCATGTATGAAAGAGTGCGTATGCACGTAAATTTGTGTGTGTGAGGCACAGGGGTGACTTGTGTGTGAAAACAAGTTGTGTATATATTTGTGCATAAACTACGTGCTCGAGGCCATACAAATGTGAGCGCACATTTGGATGTGTGTGAAAGAGCCATCTTCCCTCTGCATGTGTATGTGGGAGTATATTTTGGAATACAATAAAAACATTAATTTGCCTTGAAATCATTCCTGACGTAAATGTAGAATGGTGCCCATTGGAACCCAGTAATGAAGCATGCGGCATCTCGCCGGCTCCTAATTTGACTAGTTAAATGACTCCATTACGTGTCTAACAGACAGAGGCAAATCATTTCTGGTCAGTTGAGGCTCACTTACCCGCATCCTGGTGTTGGGGAAATGTCTATGTCTCTGGCTGGCTGTTGGCTGACTGGCTGATGGACACACTGACAGACAGATAGACTGACTGACTGGATCTGGCTCATTTTCTTTGCCCCTGGCTTTGTAGTGTTTTTTTAAAAAAATTTTTAATTAGACTCTTTACAAATGGAATGGAGCCATGTTGGGAATACATGAGGTGGAGGGAAAATATGCTTTGGTATAAATGGTAATGTTTGATTTTGCCTCAGCATGTGTGTACTTTACACACAAGTATGTGTGTGTGTGTGTGTGTGTGTGTGTGTGTGTGTGTGTGTGTGTGTGTGTGTGTGTGTGTGTGTGTGTTGAGTGTGTGATTGTTTCACTAAGTCATGTCTTCCAATACATTATTAGCTTTGAGATAATTATCAAAGTATACACATTATTAAAGTACAGGGGAAAAAAAAGAAAATGTCACATTCATCTCTTGTCAGATTTTCGACACCTATTTGTGTGATCATATCCCTGTCAAGATGTTGCCTTCAGTGCCAAGAGGACACAAATGGGGAGGGGAGGGGGGGACAGAGACAGAGAATTGAAATATATTGAATTATTAAAAAGGACTACCTGCTGTCCGTCACTGTCACTTAACACATGTAAAATGTGAAGTGGTGTCCCAGCAGCCACTGTGTGGACATCTGTTACCAAACACACACACACACACACACACACACGCATGCTAAATTTCTATTTCGAGAAAAAAAGTTTGTTCACACTAAAAGCTATGACAGCAATGTAGTGACATCCCTCATTTATACACCTATAGAAACACACACACACACACACACACACACTGGATCACAAACCCACACACACACACGCACCCCCCCAACACACACACACACACACACACACACACACACACACACACACACACACACACACACACACACATACATGCTGCATTGCAGATCACCTGCTGTCTTTGCCATGTCCCCTGGGACTGTAATGTTCAGTGTGAGACTTGTCTCTTCTTGTCAAAATAAACATGTTATTTCTTCTTCCTTCCAAATGGAAAAAAAGGGTCAATTTAAAACCTCCACCTTCTTACCCCCCAAACAATCCTGCTTTCCTCACAGCTCTGATAAGAGAATTAGCGTGTCTCGGAATGTGGAGCAATTATCAAAGATAAAAAAGGCCTTACAAGTTTCGATCTGCACATTTAGTTTCATCCTGATTGTTTTGTATTTAGATGTAGCGCTAATGACGCGCATGGCACCAAGAAGAATATTAATATCACAATATGCATATGGACATAAAAGTTGTTATTGAATTTAGGGGGTATTTTTCAATGCAAAATAACATACATAATTAATCAATAAATAGTCTAGTATAATGAGATATATTCTCTTAGAACTGAATAAAGAACTCATGACAGGGAGGGGAATTCCTAAATTGAAACCAAACTGAGGAACGTCATATAATGATAGAACAGAACTGAATTGAATTGAATTGAACAGAACTGAACTGAACTGAACTGAACTGAACAGTTTCAAAATACCATCCAGACAGGATTTTTTCTTCTAATACTAACCACAGGCACAAGTGAAAAAATAAACCAACAAAACAAATAAACAACAACAAATGGCGCAATTGCTTATTGCTGTTTAAACAGAAGTTTCCATCCTCTGGCATTTGCACTCTCTCTTTGTGCCCCGTGATAACAGGGATGAAGGGACTGTGTAAGTCTTGTAAAATGATTAGCGATCATTACGCAACAAGAGCCGAGGGATGATAATGTGCCCAGAGTTATATTGGTCAGATGAACTGGACCAGGACTTAGGCTATATACCCTCTGCTGATATGGGCTGACCGCCGATGATTCACTGGGTTTGCGTGCGTTCGTGTCTGTCTGAGCGTTTGGATCTATTTAATCTAGACCTGTGGATCATCCCTGATGTTCCCGATCTTACAGACTAACACACTCTTGCGTGCACACACACACACACACACACACACACACACACACACACACACACACACACACACACACACACACACACACACACACACACACACGCACACAAGTGTAAAGTCCAGTCAAGTACAGTCTTGCAGCACCCTGTGCACAAGGGCACAAGACGTATGCTGATTAACTCTGGAAACATTCAACCTTATGGCCCCTGGAATTAGAGACTGGCACGTGCATGCAAGGAAATGAAATGCTTGTCTGGTGGGATATGCATGTGTGTATTCCATTAAGGCTGACATGCCCTGCTGATTCTTCTTTTAGGAGCAAAGGGGTGATGGGTGACATGCCTGCATCACAGACAGCAGTCTGTCTCAACAGATTTGCACCGACCGCTTTTGTGACTGTGCGCATGAATACTGTGTGTGTGTGTGGGTGGGTGGGTGTGTCTGTGTGTCTGTGTGATTGGATGAGGTAGTTACATCAACTCTGCAAAATCAAACATAAAAATCCCTTTTTTAAACAAATGTTCATACTTTGGCTAACTGTCTCTGCTTATGGCTTGTCTGTCTCTCACTTTCTCTCTTTTTCCCCTCTAGTTTCCCCCCTGGCCTCCAAGTCACAATGTATGTCAATAATGCTACCAGCTGCTCCACTGTTGCTGCACTCTGTGTGTGTGTGTGTGTGTGTGTGTGTGTGTGTGTGTGTGTGTGCATGTGTGTGTGTGTGTGTGTGTGTGTGTGTGTGTGAGAGAGGGGGGGGGGACTAAGTCTGGTGGACATAAAGGGCTTAATGTGATAGGTAATTATGTAGTCTGATCTCACATACGGGATTTAAGAGCTAACTATACCAGCCGTCTCCTGGAGACACACACATTGACTATAAATAACTGTCATGATAGATAGCTAGATAGATAGATAGATAGCTAGATAGATAGATAGATAGATAGATAGATAGATAGATAGATAGATAGATAGATAGATAGATAGATAGATAGATAGATAGATAGATAGATAGATAGATAGATAGATAGTATAAAAGTGATCCATGCAGAGGGGTGGGAGTGGGTAAGGGCTACATGGCCAGCTTTGACACCGAGGAACAGGGTGCTTTGTAAAGTCAAGTGGAGTGTTTTCTCTTTGACCCCCCCCCCCCCCCAACCACACATACCCTTCCCGGGAACCCTCTGGTTGTCCCGCTTCCTTCTCCGCCTCCTCATCCTCTCCTCCCTACCCCTCCGCTGACGGCACCGCGCCTGTCGTTTGTGACTGTTGATCCTCGCGAAGAGGACAGATCAAATATTTCTCCTCCAGCATGGAGGCTTCCGTTGGGCCTTGTAGATATGATTGGGGCTGACGGACGGACCCCGGGTTTGAAGTCTCTTACAGACAGCGGCACTTTGATAGCCCCGCTCGCTCCGGATCACCAAAGACACAGGCAAAAAGAGAGGAGAGGAGAGGGGAAAGGGAGGCGAGGGAGGAAGGGGGCACAGAGGGTGGAGTTAGAGAGAGAGAGGAGAGAGTGAGGGAAAGAGAGCGATGAACAAAAGCATCTGTGGAGCGGTCAGGGCCAGCGGCAGCAGCCGTCAGAGGCTTTTTGAAGTTTACACACCCCTCCCCTCCTCTCCTCTCTTTTCCTCTCCTCTCCCCTTCCATTCCTTCCCTCCCCTGAAGCCTTTCTGCCTCTTCGTCTCTACTGCCCTCTCTCTCCCTCTTTCTCTCCCTCTCTCTTCCTCTTACCCTTCAGTGGCACCCCGGGTCCACACACTAGATGGCGCTGCTTGGGGAAACAGCAGCCCGATTTGTGTATCATACCAATCCCCTCAAGATTCCTGAAACATGTCATTGCAATCATTAGCAATCATCAACTTTGTTTGCAGTGTTTGCCCACTAGCGCAAGAAGCCATGTAATCTTCTGTCCAACATTTGTTGCAGTTTTTGAAAACAAAAATCAATGTCATCAATTGATTCGAGTGCAGGGCAAAAGAAATGTATCTTCAATATTATGCGACAAATGCCTTTTTTATTGTTTTTTTTTCGCTCTTTTTAATTGGTGCATATTGGATACAAAACAGTGCAGAAAACACTTGTTTGTCATGTTTGTCATGTTCCATACATCGTAGAGAGTACAGTGTGACGGGTTGCCACGCACCAGATGGCTTTTGTCAGGCCTGCAGAGCAAGAGTTAACCCAATCCTCTTCCCTCTCCACCCTCCTTCTCTCTCTTTTTTTTTAATGTCTCCCATATAAACAGATTTTGTTGCTGCTTAAAGTGGGCTCAAAATTAAAGCATATCATTTTACACACATATTGCATGCATATTACGGAGCCCCAGCTGGTGGCAGGCTGCTCTTAAGAGCCATATGATTAAGTTAGAGGTTGGGGTATCCGACAAGATTTAAGCCTGCTCTCCTCCCTCTTCTCTCTCTCTCTCTCTCTCTCTCTCTCTCACACTCTCTCGCTCTCGCTCTCGCTCTCTCTCTCTCTCTCTCTCTCTCTCTCTCTCTCTCTCTCTCTCTCTCTCTCTCTCTCTCTCTCTCTCTCTCTCTCTCTCTCTCTCTCTCTCTCTCTCTCTCTCTCTCCCTACCCCCTCTCCCTCTGCCTATTTTACAGCAAACTTATTAAATGGGGGAAATGACATTATTTTTCTGAGTGTATGTGTAATTATTGTCACACACCTGTGACTCCCTGCCATCCCCAACAGGGGAGGGAAGCGGGGAAGGATGGGTTGGGAATGTGTGCGTGGGGTGCGTGGATGGGTGTGGGTGTGTGTGTGGGGGGGAGTTGCATGGAAAGAAGAGAGAGAAGAGATGTCGTTGGGAACGGCAGGGGTCTCGTTTCAGTAAGAGAGAAAGTGAAGAGTAAAGCGAGAAGAAAAAACAGAGCGCTTGTTAATCAGGCGCATTCTGTCAGTGGTTGAACACTGATATCCTAATGATTCATGCCGAGATAGTGACATCACGACACGTTGGAGAGAGAGTGATGAGCGGGAGAGGGGGGGGGGGCGAGAGGGGGGAGAAAGAGGGAGGGGGAGAGAGAAGGGGAGAGAGAGGGAAGGGGTGAGGGAGAGAAGGAGTGGGAGAGAAAGGGAAAGAGAGAGAGACGGGGGAGGGAGAGATGGGGAGGGGGAGAGAGACGAGGGAGAGGGCGAGAGAGAGAGGGAGAGAGTGGGAGAGAAAGGGAAAGAGAGAGACGGGGGAGGGAGGGGAGAGGGAGAGACGGGGAGGGGGAGAGAGACGAGGGAGAGGGCGAGAGAGAGAGGGAGAGAGTGGGAGAGAAAGGGAAAGAGAGAGACGGGAGAGGGAGGGGAGAGAGAGAGACGAGGGAGAGGGCGAGGGAGAGAGTAGGAGAGAAAGGGAAAGAGAGAGACAGGGGAGAGGGGAGAGACGGGGTGAGGGGGAGAGAGAGAGAGAGAGAGAGAGAGAGAGAGAGAGAGAGAGAGAGAGAGAGAGAGAGAGAGCAGTTGTTGCACATCAGGAGAATGGCAGAGGATGCCAGAGATGACAGTGGAAGTGGACACTGGTTTCCCACAGACAAAACAGACAGTAACCGTGAAAGCAGAAAAAGAAAATCTGGTAAAGAGCTCTCTGAATCAGTCGGCGCATAATTCACTAACAGGCACGCATTTAATTTGAACAGAATGTGTCATGAAAACACTGTCTAGGTCTTCAATCCAAGTTTCTATCTGTATGTTTTTCCCTCCTTTTTTATATCTGCCTTGTTTCTTTTTTTTCCCTCTGCAACTTCTTTGTGCAGCGGACCACCCTGTGTAAGGCAACAAAATGTGATATAGCACTTAGAAGACAAAGGAAATTACCCATTAGGCAGGAGAAATGATCTTCCTTTAGCCATGCTCCAAAAAAGTGACTCACTCATGTTGTAATTGTTTACCTTTGACTCTGCCCATACGTCTCTCCTCCCCACCCTTCCATTTTCCCTCTCTCTGTGTTAAACTGTAACATAATATTTCAGCATCTCTCTCTCTCTCTTTCTTACTCACTCTCTCGCAGTCTCCCTCCTATCTTTCTCCTCTTTCTCTAGCGCTCTCCCTCCTCCCGTTCACTCTTTCTCCCCTCTCTCGCTATCTCTCCCTCCTGTCTATCTCGCTCCCCTCTCTCGCCCTCGATTTGTCTCTCCTGCCAACCTCTGTCTCCACTCTCTCTCTCTCTCTATCCCCCCCTTGCTCTCTCTCCTCCATCCCTCTATCTGTCTGTATACTCACACTAGAAAATTGCAAAATAAGTCAGTCAGTCAAAGGACTCGCAGGTGATGAGGGTAGGGAAGATTGTAATTTCAGACAAATCGAATTAGAACGCAGTCTTTCCCTATCCCGCCTTATTTTATTTATTCTTTTGTTGGTTTTTTTTTTTTTTTTCCTGATGCCCTTAAACAATTTAGTGCTGGTCTCTGACTGAGCGAATCATTCTTGCCATTGATAACACAGAACTGTTTCCTGCCAGGTTTGGATGTTTTGAATTAGCAAGGAGTTACACAAGGCTGGTGTCAAAAGGTTGTCCGTGCCAATCCGGTTTCCCTGGTCTACAAGCTCTAAAAAAGGGATGGAAACAGTATTACAGAGCGTGCGCGCTGTGCTTTTTTTGGGTGTAATATTTTAACAGAGAGCAGATGGTTACAGATGCAGGGGCCGAGTGCCGGTGGTGACACCTCTTTAATATTTTAGAGTGGTCTTTGCTGTAAACGTTGCAGCAGCTGTTTCCTAGTGCTGTAAATTTTCAGCCTTTTTTAATTTATTTTCATTTTCATTTTTTTTAAATTTTTGATTGACAGCTATTGGATTTACTGTAAATTACATGAATGAGTATGGAAAAGCGATGAAGAGGCGGGGAGGCCGAGGGAGATGGGGAAGAAGGGGGGGGGCAATGTGTGTGTGTGTTGTGTTTCTGTGCTTATATTCTCTTTTAGCTGTTGTGACAAGAGCAATCAATGGCTGCTTACAGAGCCCCTGCTCAGAAGGTGTATGGACTGATATTCAACCATGAAGTGTTGTAGAGAGAGAGAGAGGAAGAAGACCGAGGGGGACATATGGTGGATAGAGAGGAGGAGAGAAGGCAAGCAGTGGTGCATTCGTGTTGTGTTTGTATTTCTGCTGTTCATTTAGTTTTAATGTCAGTGGCAAAACAGAGGGTTTTTGACGGAGCTCCGAGTTGAGGTGATTGTCATCAATTCACGCCTTGGCATTTAAACCACCTTCTTCAAATAGGACTATTTGAAATGCAAATAAAGCCACATATGCCTAGACAAATTAAAAGACACAAAGACACATGCACACACATGTGCACACACACAGAGACACACACACACACACGGTGGAGACCCCCCTCCCTGAGGAGCAAAAAAAAAAAAACACTTTTGAAGTCATAACTTTTTATCATTGGAGGGGTTTGCACTGTCAAACCTGCCCTTCTTCTTCTTCTTCTTATTCTCCCTTTCCGGCGAGCAGCAACAGCAGGCAGATAATGTGGCTCTGTGTGAAAATGGCATAATGCTAACTGATTATATATTTATTTGTGGCTGTGTTCACGAGTTAGGGAGTGGGAGAAAGGTGCTGCTGTTTGTGCATCGCCCTCAGCTGCACTGTTTGCGCCTCATAGGTTGCAGTCGATTAAGTTCTTTCTTTTTTCTTTTTTTCCTCCAAAGGCTTGGCGAGAAAATATGATTCACGTTTTTCTCCGTCTCTCCATCTCCCTGACGCTACAGTTATTTAAACATCAATAGCCATACGTCTTCTTTAGCGCACACTCTTTCTCATATTGATATTTGTATATGATCATTACTTCTGGCGCTGTGCACTTTGTTATACTGCGTCAGCTTCAATACGGTTAAGATCCAATACTGCAACCTCTGCATTCAAGCCAGCATACCAATAGATTTAAACTAGTTAACCACAACTCATTATATGTCAGCAAACTCAGAGCTAGACCGGCTCCTAGGCCGCCTTCACTAACATGTGCTAATGAAAGAAGGTTAAGTATAGGAAGACATGACAGTCTGGTTCTTCATGGGACTACAACAGGACGGCATCCTGCAGCAATCTGCATGTTTTATGTTTAACAGAAATTAAGAACTGTATCAGCTCCTTTTTCTTTTTTAATCAGGCGTATAGGAGGCCTCTCGCCATTATATAATAGTATAATGTCTTGGCATCCACACTCAGAAAAAAGAAAGAAAAAAAAACAGCCAGGAAGAAAGAAATATTGTACTGAAAACTTCAGGTGAGCCACTGTGTCAGAACTCTTCTGTAGAGACGAAAGGAGGGAAGAAAGAAAACAGAAAAAAAAAAAAACGAGTAGAGAAGTACAGAATACCTACTGCCTCACTGCTCTCATTTCTGTCTAACTTCTAATAAAGTTGCTGAATGTTTGTTTTCCAAATTAACAAGAGAGGTGTCAGGAGAAGGGGTATGTGTGTGTGTGGGGGTGTGTGATGGGGGTGATGACGGATGAATTGTGCTGAATGTGAAATGGATTCGTTAGAGATGAAGACCTCCCCACCCCTACACACACACACACACACACACACACACCTTTCATACAGTACTCCACATAACGCCTCCCAGCTTACCGACTGGTTAAATCTGAGTTTGTGTGTGTGTGTGTGTGTGTGTGTGTGTGTGTGTGTGTGTGTGTGTGTGTGTAGTGTAGGGATGGTGATGGGCGGGTTGAGCATGGCTGTCCTCACCTTACGCTATCTGTCAACTACACCAATGAACAGCAGTATGGCGAAAGAGAGCTGGAAAGAGCGAGTGAACGTGGTAAGAGAAGTAGCCATGGAAAGGGGAAAAAAGAATGATAGAAAGAAGTTGTCATCCCCTTTCAAAGGTCGGTCCACCAAAAGTGCACAACATTTTCCTGACAAACCTTGGACAGCCACCAGACACATAATTTTCTGCTCTCTGCTTAAAAGAAACAGTTCAGCTGAACGTGGCTAAAATCAGGAAAAGTTATCGGGGACACGGGGTGCTCAGTGAAGAGGGGGGTGCTGGGGTGGTGAGCAGTAGAACACGGGGAGAAGAGAGAATGGAGTGGTGGTGGTGGTGGTGGGGGGGTGGCGCTACCTGCAGAGAGCGGAGAGCCAAATGAGAACATAATAACAACATCAGAGGACGGAGGGAGAAGGGGGATTGTCTGTGAGATGACAACAGTATTAGAGAAAAGTCAGGTAATTAAAAAATGCACTTAGTGTTTTGTCAGAAGTGGTTGTCACTGCCGGAGACCGAGTCTAGCTGTGTGTGTGTGTGTGTGTGTGTGTGTGTGTGTGTGTGTGTGTGTGTGTGTGTGTGTGTGTGTGTGTGTCACACACTGTATGGCTTTTGTGTGATTAGTATCTGTAGTCTATCATGCATATATTTTTTACTTGTGCTCCATAGTGCAGATAATGAGCCTGTAAACTAAATAAATAAATAAAATATCAAATACATATAGAATGAAATAAAACAAAACAATGAAATAAGAGGAGGGAAAAAAACCTAAATATTCTGAAACTCAATGACATTATTTAGATTTAAAATGGACGGATGGATGGATAGATGAATGGATAGATGGATGGATAGCTGAATGGATGGATAGATAGACAGGGAGAGGGAGTGCAGCAGAAAAAAAAGCCCAGCTCCCATCTGATGAGCAGCTTGTCCATAATGCTGAATGCCAGCCTCTTGCCAAGTCTGTGTCCCAATACAGAAGCACGATAACTGCGGATTTTTTGACAAGATCCCAGTCTTGTTCAAAAAAATTTCCCCCCATTTTGCCCTTCGCTAAAGCCTGAGCGCGGCTGCCGTGTGGAGCCATGCCACAGGAAATCAGGCGCTATTGTTTTGCAAACCTCCCCACCCAAAAAAAAAAAAAAAAATTAAGAAATTGATGGGGAGGAAAAAAAAATTGACATTCATCACTTTTCCCAACAACTACAGGACAGATGATGCGGCCATCTTGAGATCATTTGTCATCTGTCGGGCAGCGTTGACCTTGCAACAAACACAGACCGTTATGCTGATATCATCTTTTAGGGGAGGGGGGGGGGTTAGAGAAAGAGGGAGCACTGTTGTTTTCAGTAATAAAGACAACATTTATGCCTTCCATTCGTGCTGCCAGTTAAAAGAGGCAAAAACATGAAAATCCATTATGGAACGCTTCTTAAAAGTGTGACCAATCCTTGTTCAGTCAATTAGAGTCTGGAGGCTGAGAATATGATGTTTGTCTGTTGGCCCCCGACGCATACAGATCAGCCCGGATTTGACGATGGAGAGGGTGATTTCTTTTTTTCTTCCTTTTTTTTTTTCCAAAGAGGGAGATAGAGAGAGGGAGAAGGGAAAAAAAAGAGAAGGAGGGATGGTAGGAGCAGCGCAGCCAAGCTCTGCTTATCTCTTTTCTTCTTCTCTGATTTTTTTTCTTCTTTTCCCTGCCATATACAAAAGCATTAATGTGCACAGCTATGCGCTTTGCCATTGTTCTGTGTTTAAAAGCTTAAAAGGGACGTTGTTTGTGTAACTGGCAGAGTTAGCGGCACACGGCCGTGTCCAAAAGCGTGTACTTAAAGTTGCTAGGAAAATAGGACGCATGAAAAAAAGAAAAAAAAAGGAAAGAAAGCAGTGATAGAAAAGCAGTTAATAAGAGCGGTTACCCCAGAATGAGCGGGGATGAGGTTTCACATTAAAAAAGATTTATCTTAAAGTATGGTGCTAATCCCCCAGTTTTAATCCCTCCACCCTTTTCTTTCCTGCCGAGGCCCTACTAATAAAAAAACTATAAACCATAAAGTTCTTACAATTTCTGGAAACTGGTGCATGCACGGGGCCCTGATTTTACAAGGATTCCTAGCCAGTGAATCACAGAGCTCTGAGGACTCATCCCCACAAAGACGAGGCTGGCTCTCACAACAGATTATTAAACGAAAGAGGAATTTAAAAGTACAATGGAGGGCAAAAAGGAGCATGTATGCAAAATAACAGTAGAGAGAACATGTGTTCTGTTCATGATGAAGGTGATGATGACGTTGATGTTGATGATGATGATGATTTAGTGGTGATGAGTGATGGAGGATGACAGTTTATTAAAAAGGAGCAAGACAGGTACAGCACAACAACGCTAAAATTGACTGGATTAGCAGAAAGGACTAAAACAGTTTTGCAAGGTCTTCTTTGTGACCGAAATCTTGCTCTGCTGCATCAAGTCGGCTAAATTTATTTTAATTAATGCACAGAAGTTTCCTTTTTTTTTCCTCAAAAAGGGCTGCACATACAGCATATTTCTTGGTGGCGACATGACGCAGACCCTCTATATTCCTGAAAGGGTGATGGTCATGCTTTCTACTTTGTAACATGATATGTGCTATGACTTGGACGGCTGTCTATGTGAGAAAGCACAGTTGAATTGTGGCTCTGTCCGGTGTAAGCAGCATCACTGAGGAAGCATATGGGTGTATGAGAACCTTGTTCCTCTTCATGAATATTTGATTTATATTTCCTGTGTGTGTGTGTGTGTGTGTGTGTGTGTGTGTGTGTGTGTGTGTGTGTGTGTGTGTGTGTGTGTGTGTGTGTGTGTGTGTGTGTGTGTCTCTCAGAGAGGGTACTGAGCGTGAGTGTGTGAATGTAAAGGAAAGCAATATTAAAATGTCAAAATGAAAATCACATAATGGTATAATTGATATATTTAGGGCAAAATATCAAAATAATTTCTCTCACTTTTAAGTGCATGACTATCTGAGAGTGAGAGAGTGAGTGAGAGAGGGGGACGAAGGGAGGGAGAGAGAGTGAGTGAGAAGAAAGAGCGAGGGGGGGAGAGAGGGAGAGAGAGAGAGAGAGAGAGATGAGGATCAAGGGCCAGTTATTGGTTTGGGCAGGAAACAAAGGACCCCAGTGTTAGAGGGCAGCTTAAAGCTGGGCCAGTTACTGTACCTTTCAAAACTAATATGTAACCATATCTGTTTTAAAAGGACGATTCATATTACTGTGAACGCATGAGAAAAGTTGTTCCCGTCTCTGCGACCCAGGAAACTCGAATCCGACCATAATGGCCCCCTCAATTGCAGGCCTGGCCTTTTGTGAAAAGCATCCTATTTGAAAAGATGGGGACATTACATTTTTGTAATGATGTAAAACATCTTTGTTTTTTTTTGACAGGACAATGGTGCTTATTGTGCTTTATTGTAGCTTTGGTGACTCAAAGGTCATTGTGGATGTGGCCAGGCGGACAAGGGCAGCACTGAATGAAAATTAGGTTATATGTGATCAACTAAGTTATTAATCAGATTAAAATGGATTCCCTCTGCCTGCTGTTTAACTAGGGAGAGAAAAAAAAGGGGGGAGGTGGGTGGGTGGCAGGGTGGGGGGGACAGAACAATGGCCCAGTGTTTACTTGTGCAAGAGCAAAGAAAGTCATTGTTTTAAAGTTGAAGTCATTGTCACAGATGAGGGCGATAGCGAACAGCCCTTTGAAAAGAACACACAGTCCCTAACGTGCAACATGTTTGCCTGTGTGTCTGTTTATCTGCCTGTGTGTCTGTGTTTCTGCCTGTCTATCTGCCTGCCTGTCTGCCAGCCTGCCTATCTGTCTATCTGTCTGCCTGTCTGTCTGCTCACCTGCCTGCCTGCCTGTTTGTTTGTCTGTCTGCATGCCCACCTGTCTGTCTGTCTGTCTGTATGTCTGCCTGCCTGTCTGCCTGCCTGTCTGCCTCTCTATCTACCTGTCTGCCTGTCTGCCTGCCTGCCTGCCCACCTGTCTGACTGCCTGCTTGTCTATCTGTCTGTCTTCCTGTCTGCCGGCCTGCCTGTCTACCTGTCCATCTGTCTGCCTGCCTGTCTGTCAGTCTGCTTGCCTGCCTGTCTGTCTGTCTGTCTGTCTGTCTGTCTGTCTGTCTGTCTGTCTGTCTGTCTGTCTGTCTGTCTGTCTGTCTGTCTGTCTGTCAGTCTGTCTGTCGCCCTGTATGTCTAAAAGCATGTGCCCTTGCCACAGATGTCCCGTCGCTTCATCCAGGTAACCTTTCTAATCCTGATTAAATCACTGTAATTAGAATAAGCAGTGTTCCTCCACCCCCATATTTCCCTAATAAAACAATGCTGCAGTTTAAATCCGGTCGCTGGGATTTGCAAGGCAACAATGCAGTTTATATCCATCTCTGCTGGGGCATTAAGTGCATTTTCCAACTGCTAATGTTATAATGTTCTGAGCTTATTTGCCTCGACACTCGCTATTCTTATTCTTATTCCCCCTGCGGTTTGCATTTCCTCTCTTCCCAGAGAGGAACTTTGTTTATTTGACTCTTATTTATTTGTTTCTCTGCTCTTTTGATGTTCAAATCAAACATGTTTTTAGCGAGTGGTCGGGAACATCTTTCACTTGGAGGAATAATACACGTTATTTTGTCCTTAATTGCCACAGAGCTTTTCAAACACAAAGCCCCGCTGCCTATGCGTCTTTACCTGTGTTATATTTTTTGCTTTTATTAGTATCACTGCGTGCTACCATTGATATGGAATAACAGAGGAAATAAAAGTTGACATAGTTTCGTCTTTTTGTTTTTTACCCTGTATGCACATCCCCAGCCCCCCCTTCACCCTTTTCTCTCCATCTTCCTCGCTCTCTGTTGTTTTTTCATATATCTGTGTTTTTCCTTGAAGTTGCAGAGGCATTGTCTCATTATGTGTCGACTAGCTGGGTAAGTGTAGTTATTATGCCTGCCTGTGTGTCTGTGCCTGGTGGTGCTGTCCCCCCCCCTCTCTCTCTCTCAACTGTCTCTCTCTGTCTCTCTGTCAAAGGAAGAGGAGCTTTATGAGTACAACTCCTCTGAGGCATCTGCCTTACATCTCTGGGGCGCCTGGGGAAGGTAGCGATGCAGTCTTAAGAGGAGCAACCCAAACTGAACAAAGTCTACAGGAGTCAGGGAAAAAAGAAACAAACAGGAAACTAACGAGATGGGAAGCAGAGATCATGTCAAATATATCGGGTTGGAAGGCCAATTTATAACCCATCGTTTCATGTTTCGAGATGCTGAATGCAACGCGCGCCAATGTGGCTGTGGGTTTGCGCGAGTCTGGAAGGGTGCAGCGATTCACATACATGCATACATAAAAGCGCGTGGTGCACGCAGACATGCATGGAATGGAAGTATGGGAACGTGTACTCGCCTGCACCCACGGGCACGTGCACACACACACACACACACACACTTACACACACACACACACACAACCGCGCTGTACCAATGTGATGTACAACTCTGTAACCTCACGTCTCCCACGCTGTCCTTTCCTTCCTTCCCATCCCCTGGTTCTAAAATAATGAATAGAATAATTGTCGTGTAACATTGCTATCACCCCAGATTCATCTCCATTTCTTTTCAGAGGCAACTTGATACTGCATTCACTGTACTTTCAGGAAATGTGATGTGGCCAATATCATCAAGGCATTATTAGTGAAAGGAGTGAGAAAGGCAAAACAGGGAAGAATAGGGATCTTTTTCAAAAAGGACCTTTCAGCAATAGCAGTGGTTGATATCTGGCAAATTAGTGCAGAGAAAATGCCTTTAGAGAGTTCATGTGCTAAGAGGGAGGAAAGGGAGAGATCTAGTGAGTCAGAGAAAGAAGGAGAGAAAAGGGAGTAGCGGTGGAGTAAAAGCAACAGGTAGCATCCTCAGGGACTTGACAGCAGCCATTACAATAAATTGCTCTATGGAAAACTATAGTATTTGCACTGTTGGATGACAAGGCAATAATTCACCTCAGCGCAAGTTAAAATGGTGATATTGTTGCACGGGTGAAGTAGCACCTTCGCCTTGTCGAGCGTGAGAGCTGTCATCCCCATGAACAGGAGGCGCAACAAGTATCGCAGGCAATCTTCTGACATCGCCAGCCACTCCCAGACACAGACAGTCAGATTTGCCGTCAGACAGCTTAATCACTGGAGGAGCCCGGGCCTCCCAGCGCAAAAGAGAGTAGGAGAGGAAGGGAAGACAGATACTTGAACACAGAGTCAAACGCTGACTGATTTGAGAGGAGGGACAGGGTAGCGCTGGTGGAGCCTCTTTATCTCGTGCAGAAATAATTCCAAGTTTGTCCCGCAAAGGCAAGCAAAGGTTTCCTCTCAGCTAGTCGACAAAGAGAAATTCCCAGCGGTACCTGACCATGGAGATGGGTAAATACACAGTCCGCGACATATCCCCGACCCCTTCACCTTGGCGGTGAAACAATCAACAGCTTAGTTGCTGAAATCCAAATTACAATACAGGGGTTTTGTCAGTGGTGTCCAAAAAAGGGTGATACAATGAGTTTTCATTACAACCAAAATACTTCAACAGCTTTACAGTGGCTGGACACCACAGGGTCATATGAAAGGAGATTTGACATGCAAGACAAGGGATTTTTTTGTTTTTTAATCCTCTACTTAATCATTTAGGCTTTTGAGGCCACATCAGATCTGCCGGTTAAGGTGAAATATTGTGACGCATGCAGTGGGCATGGTCTGCAGCGCCATTATATTTCCAAAAGTCAACTTTTATTTGCTTTTATACAACAGCATAATTACACCGTCTTCTCATTAGTAAATACAGAGGTGCCGGGGAGCAAAAGGTACCCTAGCGCCCCTCTACTTGTGAAAGCATTTTTATTTTTAGTGTGTGTTTGTATGTATACATCTGTGTATGTTTTTTCGCTTGCGATCTTGCAACTTTGTGAGTGTGTGTGTGTGTGTGGGGGGGGGTAGCAGAACAACAGCGACCAAATTAATGGTGATTAACCACCTGATGAAGACAGTATTGTTGTCAATTACAGGTTTTGCCATATCCAGATTTTAGGTGTGAGTCAGCTTGTATTGTTGTGTAGATACATGTGTGTTTGTTTGCTTGTAGTGTGTGTATGCGTGCAGCTCAGGCAGGAGTGGGTGCTCACAACATCATACACATGTAGTAACAAAGAACAGGGAACAACAGTTAGCCCCTGCAAAAATTGAAATAACTGCCCCCCGCTTTTCCTTCAAAAAACTTTGAGGTCAGCACGGCTGAAGGCTTGGGTGTGTGTGACTTCATGTACGTGTGTGTTTGTGTGTCTGTGAGCAAATTCTACTGTGCAAATTTGTGAAAAAAAGTTTCGTCAGCTACAGCTGTCAGCATATAGTAGCTATAGCTGTATGTCAGCATGCATGTATGTGTATAAAATGGTCTGTGTGTGTGTGTGTGTGTGTGTGTGTGTGTGTGTGTGTGTGTGTGTGTGTGTTATTTGAAAAGGCACCTTTTTTTTCCACTAGAGCAGATAAAGTGAAAATTATTCCAGTAATACCAACTGTGATCCACTGCATCTGTGCTTCACAGCCAGCCCACCAAACCAGCCATATGTCTTTAATTATCATCAACGTTTTAAGAACCTGTTTCATTCACACACAAATCAACCTTTCATCAAAACGGCCTGAACTTCATACGGCCTGCGATTCTGTTCGCATCTGTGTGTGTGTGTGTGTGTGTGTGTGTGTGTGTGTGTGTGTGTGTGTGTGTGTGTGTGTGTGTGTGTGTGTGTGTGTGTGTGTGTGCGCGCGCGCGCGTGTGTGTAGTGCTTTGACAGCCCCCTAAGCGTAGGGGCCCCTTGTGTGTGACCTCTGCATTTGCATGCTCAAATCCCACACAGTGCAAAGTGACTTCAGAAGGCTCCCTCTGACAGTGGTAATTGACCACCCATGACACAACCAGTGCTATAATCATGCAGACAGACGCACATCAGCCCATGCACAGACACACACACAAACATACGCACACATAGAAGGAGAGAGAGGGAGAGAGAGGGAGAGAGAGGGGAACGTGTGCTGACTAGTATGGCTGATGATGTTACAGTGAGACTATGGTAAGAGCTACACAAAAATGACATTTTGATTACGTTGAATATATTATTCTATTTCTTTCAACATAAATGATATTCTGTGCAAAGGCTAAGGGCCCATAATATAGTCTCAAACCTCTTTGTTTTCTCTAGTGAAAAGAGAAAAAAACTCGGGGCATCCGGGTAGCATAGCGGTCTATTCCGTTGCCTACCAACACAGGGATCACCGATTCGAATCCCCATGTTACTTCCGGCTTGGTGAGGCGTCCCTACAGACTCAATTGGCCGTGTCTGTGGGTGGGAAGCTGGATGTGGGTATGTGTCCCGGTCGCTGCACTAGCGCCTCCTCTGGTCGGTCGGGGCACCTGTTCGGAGGTAAGGGGGAACTGGGGGGAATAGCATGATCCTCCCACGCGCTACGTCCCCTTGGCAAAACTCCTCACTGTCAGGTGAAAAGAAGCGGCTGGCAACTCCACATGTATCAGAGAAGGCATGTGATAGTCTACAGCCCTCCCCGGATTGGCAGAGGGGGTGGAGCAGGGACTGGGACAGCTTGGAAGAGTGGGGTAATTGGCCGGGTACAATTGAGGAGAAAAATGGGAATTAAAAAAAAAAGAGAAAAAAAGTCCTCTAACCATGATCTTGAATGCTTAGTTTTTTCAGTTGTTTGATTGCATTTTTGCGTCTTTCTATCCTCCCCTTAAATGTCCTCTCTCTCTCTCTCTCTCTCTCTCTCTCTCTCTCTCTCTCTCTCTCTCTCTCTCTCTCTCTCTCTCTCTCTCTCTCTCTCTCTCTCTCTCTCTCTCTCTCTCTCTCTCTCTTTTTCTCTCCCTTCCTCACCCTTCTAGAATTCCTCACCCCTCAAAAGAAGGTGTCCTGCATTTTGGAAATAATGGGGCGACAAGAATTTTTCTCATTTTACTTTTTCCCCCTCTTCTCAAATCTAAACAAAAAAGGCTGTTTGTTGTACGCTACCTGCAGGCCTAGGTCATGTACAAGGCTTTGACATCATATGCAATGGCACACTTGTCATTCCCTACAGGGTAATGACTATTGCAGGTGTGACACCAGCATGCTTCTTGCCACTATACACTTGTTTAACCTCTCAAAGCTGTCTTTTCAGCTCCCCCTAAAGTGTGTGGAGTAGGTAACACTGAATGAGAGTTTACTTAGCAATTGTCCAAAACAAATGCCGGCACAGAACAGCAACAAGCATTAGAACTGTGGGGAATGAGGAGAGGGCCCTTAGAAATTGGCACTGATGATTCTAATTGATGTGAGAGCATATTTTTTGCTCTCTCATCTCTTTTTAGTTCCTCCCTTCCTGTATGTCCTTGTTTACATAGTCTGCTTCTCAAATTGCGAGAGGTGCTTGACTACAAGCTCTGCCATTTTCTGCTCTCAAAACCTAGACGTGCCCATCCAGGCCCTGCTGAACTAACTGGCCAATCAGAGACTGTGCTACAAGTTGTCACCCTCAGTCTGCTGAACGGAAGTCTGAGCCCACATTAGATCCATATGTGAAATGATTGAATGGTGTTGTGGTGATGCTGGTAATAGGCTGTGAGCAGCAATGCCCGTGCACACCGACAGTGTGCGGCACTGTTTAAATAATGTAAGACATTATGTTTGATAATGCATAGCTATAGATAGGTCTTCACTGCAGCCAAGTATCGATTGTGTTAAGCACATCTACAGCAAAAGGTGCAGGCTCATATCAATCTTAGCACTGCGTATTGGTAACCTCAGTAACAAGATACCTTCTCCGATTACAAAGACCTCGGAGCCATTGCTGCTGTTGATGTCATTTATTGATAAATTCAATCCCTGGGCCAATTTAGGGAGGTGTGGGTTAAGTCTATGTGCATGTGTGTGTTTGTGTGTGAGGGTGAATGCTTTTACATGTGTACGTGTGTCTGTTCGTGTGCATGTGGATACACGGGTTTTGAGCCTTCCTCCCCCTCCCTTTGGACAGCCTGATGAGGAGACAACCACTTCAGCCGTGCTCCTTTTTGTCAAGCACGTGGCCTGCAACGGCTAGCATAAATTCAGGGGAGAATTCTAATATTAATGATTTATGCTCTATTTGCATACAAACCTAATGCAAACCCACTCCCGATAATCACATTTTGCCAGGTCTGGATTGAGTTTTGTCGATGTCTTTGCTACCCCATCTAACCAAATAACAGTGAGAGCCCCTTTGTTTACCCTGTGAGTTGGAGTGGACGTACAGAGACACCAGGTTGTTGTATTTTAATATGGAGAAGTTTTCACTAGCTCCCTCTCTGTCTCTGTCTCTCTCTAGCTCTCTGTCTGTCTGTCTCTCTCTCTGTCTGTCAGAGGAAGAGGAGCTTTATGAGTACAACTCCTCCTGCATATGTGTGTGTATGTATGCATGTATGCATTTATTCCCTTTTGGCATATTGTTCTGTAATCCAGCACACAGGAGAGATAGGAATACAAAGGAGAGGAAATTCCTTCAACAAAAAAACATAAAACATCTCATGGTCATCTCACCCTGTGTGCACGGTGACCGAAACTGACTGGACCCTGTTTTTGGTCCGCAAAAGAACAAGACTTCAAACTCGAATGGACCAGAATAACCTGTTTCCAAACACATAACTTACTTTCAAAGTTTTTTTTTTTTTGGTCAAACCCAGACTCCCCTTTTTTTCTTTTTCTTTAGAGCTGGGAAGAATTCAACCTGTCTGACTCGGTAAGGTTAGCCGTCAGTACTGTAGTTGATGTGTGGTGTTCTGTACGGTATGTTATTATCTGTTGCAGAGAAGAGACTGTAACACTATACACTGAGAGCTGATAACCGTCCGATAGGGTCGCACAATGCTGAGGGTCAGTGAGGAAGAAGGGCAGCGAAAACACCGTAATAGCTGTGTTAATGACACAGTAACTACAACCTCACCCCTTCGATATGAAACGTCCATACATAGTTTGCATACCATCACCCAATTTGGTTTTATTACTGTTCTGGGTGATATGTTGTGCATTTAAATATATGTGGTGCTGTCCAATAGGGTTTGAATGGGATCGCAGTGTTGTGGGGGCAGTATCTGTTGCTACGAAGTCGGATACATAATCGCTTGCTGGGCTTTTTCATTACAATGAAAGCTTGACTCCGACTAGGACAAAAACACAACATGTAAGAAAGGCTTTTGTTCCACGGACAATGACTTATCTAAAAAGGTCAAGCGGTCTTAGTTGCAGTGGGAACCGACAATGTCACAAAGCTAGCTTTCACAGGCTTCCTGATGAAATAAAAAAGGAGGGCATTCTCACACAAAGGCATTTCTTTCCTCATTTTCATAAAGGTGAACATGCCTTTTATGATGGGGAGATATGCAGAGAGCCCGGATCCATGACAACAGATAATGTTTTGTAAGATGGCGAGATCAGATAGAAAGAAACACGCAGCTGTGTTTGTTCATTATCAACAGGATTAGGTTGTTATGAGTTTTTATGATAGATATAATGTATAGTTCCACTAAATTCCTTATGGATGCTCTCCTGTAAACATCAGCTCCCATGTTCTGTCTGGGAGGAGAAACTTCTTTGGTTGCCCTCCAAGAAGAAAGACTGAATTTCAGATTTCTGAGATTAACGTATTGGACCTCCTTTAAACTTACTAAAGTCCACAGGGTGGTTTTGTTTTTCATTAATGCTTAAATGACCTGTGAAAAGATTAGTATTCAAAAAGAGATTGTTTCCCTCTTTTCCTTCCAGTGTTTGTAGACGGTGTGCAGCGAGGTTTAAGAAAGTAATTTAATCCAGGTCGCTACGTGGCAGATGCCGTGCATGTGCATGCCATTTAATGGATAAATTAATATATCATTACCCACATTTGCTTAGAAGTACATTTTGTTACTCTGCATATCTCTGTAGGTTTCAAAGCTCAACACCAATTTTGGTCTTTTTACTTTATTTTTAAAAGGAATCTTTATTATCCGCTTTATTATCATTTTTGTCAGCCACCCTAAACTGCGAAAGGGCACAGTGAAGAAAGATAAATAAATAAATACAGACTTCTTTCTTCAGTCTCAAGGAGCGGTTATAACCTTAGTGAATTCATGAAAGCTGACAGTTCATTTTTCACAGGGTCATAGAGCCCAGAGTCTTATAAAGTAATGGGCTTTCGGGAGGCGGCTTTATGAGAGCTAAGATAGTTAAGAGACATGTGGAGGAGAGGTCCTGCTCTCCCGCTCACCCAGGGTTATTCCCTCCATGCCGTGGAGAGGGAGGGAGGTGCTTCACTCCCAGTAATATAAACGTGTAATAAAGATTAATCTGTTGCTACTTGCCTGGCCAATAGCTTCTAAACTTGCTTGAAATAAGGTTGAAATCACTTCAGAGCCAATCTCAATCTCTTTTGTGGGTGTCAGGGTAAAAAAACATATATGTATTTTTCTTGTGCGTGTGTCTGCATGGGCAGTAATGAGAAAATCAAATTTGTGTTCAAAAGACTGAAATACAAGTGTGTGTCTGCCTTGTGTGTGTGTGAGATTTTCTGTCATGAATCAAAGTTGGTTTCGTCGTGTGTGTGTATGTGACTTTTTTTTTTATAGTATGGCTACAGTGGTGACAGGTGTTACAACACTCACCTGGTACTTCTGGCCTCTTCATTCCCCCCATGGCTGCTCCTCCCATGGTGCTTCCCAAGCCATTGAAAGCAGCGAGGTTGTCGGTGCTATAGGCTCTGAGGACTGACAGCATGTTCATGTTCATCTGTTGCTCTAGGTGGGTCTGCTGCTCAGCCTTCAGCATACCTGGTGGACCTCCAGAAGTTGACAGGAGGCCCAGGCCCTGCTGCCACTGCTTCTCCAGGGACAAGACTGAGTTCTGGGGTTGGGCAATCAGAGAGAGGGGAGTCATAGCAGAGGAAGACGTGGCCAAACTGGCTGCACTCCTCTGTGGAGGTGGTGAGGAAGAGTCCCCCTGTAGCAGTTTTGAGGGGTTCTGGAGATGCTCAGAGGTGGGGCTTTCATTATCCTCTCTTTCCATAAACCCCTCTTTGTCTTCCTCTCTTTCTTCCTCCTCTTTGGGCATTCCATCCTCATCCTCTTCCTCTGAGTGATTCTGGTGTGGCTGTCTCTTGGGAGTTGCAGAAGGGGTTTCGCTGGCACTGCACTCCCCAGCTTGTACAACCTCATCATCGGAGCCAGCTTGGTCCTCCTCAGCATCTCCACAGGAGTCTCTGTCAGACACCTGGTTGTCCCCAGTCGAAGATGCTCCTCCCAGGATTTGGCTGGGCACATCCATTCCCTGGTCTGTTGGAGCACTGTACCCCTGGAGGCCCTGATTGGCCCTTGCTGATCCATCATACAGGCCTCCATAATGTCTGTAGAAGTCACTCTGGAAGGGGTTGTGGGGAGGATCCATGTGGTTATTCCAGCCCCCTTGACTCTTCTCTCCCTCTCTGTCTACATCTCTGTCAAGGGAAAGGCCAGATGTCTTGGTGTTGGAGCTGAGGTGGGCAGTAGTGGTGGAGGAGGCCTCACTGTGGAGCTCCTTGCCTGTGTCTAAACGCTGCTGCTGGGCTTTGCCAAGGTGGTTGGCCTGGAGGTGAAGAGCCATAAGCTCCAAGGAGGCAGTAGAAAATGAGCAGAAGAGGCAGCCATGCCATGCTACATTGTCCTGGATGGTGACTGAGGAGCCAGGGAGGGAACCAGAAGCAGACTCAGGCCGAACCGACACGGACAAGTCCAAGGGTTCGTACTGGGAACCTGGCTTGCCTGGTTCTGGGTTCTGCTTGGCTTCAGCCCGCTCTTCTCGTTCTGGATCAGCAGAGGCAGCCCTCTTTGCTTTGGGCTCACCGCTATCATAGTAGCGCTGGGTCTGGAGCTGGGCTGGGCTCTGGTTCTGGCTGTCCTTCATATCCTTCTTCATAGAGCTGAGCACAAAGTTGTCCATGAAGGCTTGGAGGGAGCCCTGGAAGTGGACTCCATTTCCCATCATACTTTGGTAGGCCCTGCCTAAATCAGAGAAGCTGGCAGGGCTTTCTGTTACTGTGGAAACCAGAGAAGATGGGGCATCAGTTGAACCCTTCATGTTCTCAGCTACAGAGGCAGAATCAAAGTGACGATCTCCGCGGCGATCTTCCCTCTCACGGTCTCTATCGCGCGGTGACATCATGCCAGGTGCCACCCACTGGTGTGGAAGTAACGGGCCTCCTCTGAAGTCCAGGTTGGGGGGCACACCCTTGAAAACATTACGGAGGACATCTGGGCGAGCAAAGATACCCCCACTGGTTGCCTTCCCGTGGTCGTCCTTGTGCTCGGAGGAGGGGGCGTGGCTGGATGATGAGCCTGTGGCGGCTCCATTCTGGCGCTCACGGTGATGGCGCTCCAGGTGGTACTTCAGACTAGCAGACTGGGTGCCAGCATAGTCACAATGAGGGCATCGGTAGGGTTTCTCTCCTGAGAGACAAGAAAGAGAGAGATAAAGAGAGAGGGAAAGATTGAATAATTAACCTGATTATTAGATTGACTGGATATCAGAGCCTATTTATTGGAACAGGGAATGTGGACCCTAGGGTCATGTAACCTCCCTGAATGAGGAAAATGAGGTCAAAGGAAAAGAGCTAAAAAATATGTATTTCATTAACGACCATAAAATAAGTTGATGTTTAGTAATTGCTTTAGGTTGGAGTCAAAATACATGCAAATTGGACCCCCCCCTTAAGAGAGAACAAAATAGAGGAAGAAAAACCAGCTATTGTATTAAGAAAGAACTCTGACATTTAATAAGAGAACAGATACAATGAAGCCACAACACAGAATAGTATTTAAAGGAATTCTGCATTCACCAAACATTCTCTAGTCAGTGCTGTTCCATTTAGTGTGTGTGTGTGTGTGTGTGCGTGCGTGTGTGTGCGTGTGCGTGTGCGTGTGTGTGTTTGCATGGTGGGAGGGGGGTGGCATCTGAATATGGGTCGATCCAGGCCGATCCAGCCCCGCCAAGTGAGCCATCACTCACATCGACACCACAAAAAACATTTCACCATATGGTGCTCTCAGTCCACTATAAGAGATAATATTTTCAACTGACAATAGAATTGTCTCGATGCTATCTCTGTTTGCATGAGCGAATGCCTTGGTTGAGGATGCGGCCAGGCCTTTATGTTTGTATATATTTGTGTATGTTTATCTGGACACGAGTGTTTATGTGGGTAGATGTGTGCATGTCAGTTGTGTTTGCATGTGACTGAACATGTCTACATAACATTTTGTGGATTCTGGTCTGTGTGCTTTTACATCCGTTTGTGGTATCGTGTGCATGTGTGTGAATCTTTGTGTGTGTGTGCACGTGTGTGTGTGTATGTGTGTGTGTGTGTGTGTGTGTGTGTGTGTGTGTGTGTGTGTGTGTGTGCCTGCCTGAAATGGGCTCACGGTGCCTCTGTTTTGGCCTTGTAAACCGTCAGGCCTGTGCCCTGGCGATGAGAGCGTGATTTCTCGGACGTTCTCTGTTTGCAGTTTATCTTAGGGAGGATAAATTGGCCAGGGGATAAGATCTCGCCTAACATTGCTACTTTGTGTTGCACTTGAAGGAAAATAAGTATTATATATTCCAATAGAAAAGTGGATCAGCTACTATGAGTAAAAAAATCATAACAATGATAGAAATAAATCTGCCGACATATGTTTAGCATACGATACTATTACAGCATTTCACATTTCAGTGTAGCCTTATGCTTTATACAGTGTAACATTCTGATTTGACTGACGATTTAACTATCGTCAAAAAACCCCAAAATGAGTTATGCTAAAAGTGGGCTGAATCTAAATATACTTGTTTATGCTGTATATACATATTCATGAGTAATCTTGATCATGATAAAATATCAGCACAATTCTGCAAGAAGTGGATCTTTAATTCAAGTTGGAATGATACTTATATCGAAACAGAACGAATCCTGCTAGCAATAATAATGGGCATGGAATCTGAGCCAGATTTGGCATCATTAAAAACAATAAACAAAGAGGAAAAAAAGCTAAGCTTCATATATATATATATATGTGTGTTTGTGTGTGTGTGTGCGTGGGTGTGGGTGGTTTCTGTGTGTGTGTGTGTGTGTGTGTGCGTGGGTGTGGGTGGTTTCTGTGTGTGTGTGTGTGTGTGTGTGTGTGTGTGTGTGCATGCCTATGTAATACATACATAAATACATGTGGCTCAAAATGTTTAGATGATACACATGGAAACAATTTTAGAAAAGAAAAAAATGCATTGTTACGCAAGGCTGGTTTGAATGATTTAAGTCGGGCTGTGTAGTAAATCATGGATATAATTAGCAAATGGCATACTGCTCAAGTAATTTATCATTATTTGGAGGGCACCATTCCAGAAAAAGATTCTGCGATCCGCAGACCTACTGCAGAGTTCTCAAATAAAGGGCCACAAACACATACTCAATACAATATTGATACAAGAGAGAAAAGAAAGGGATGGGATGTGAGAGAAAAGAGTAGAAATGGTGAGGGAGAGAAAGAGAGAGAAAGCAAGAGGGTGAGACAGGCAGGCTTGAGTGTAGATAAAGAGACGTTGTGATGTGATACCTTTTCCTTTACACCAGAGTGGCGGTGAAGCATAGAGTATATCTAAAATAAACCATGTGAGATGAGCTTTTAACCCAATAAGTGTTTCTCCTGTGTGCTGCTGAACAGAGGCTCACGGCTGATTTAATAAGGAAACGTCCCTGATGCAAATGATCATTCTCAATTCCTCTAACTGGACAAAATGATATTCTAGGAGCAAAATTAGACAGAAATTAGACTGATCTGATTTTTTTTCCGCTCCTCTCCCTCTCATTTTTATAAAAGGTTCGTCTTAATGTTCATAGGGTAAAATAAAGATTAATGTTCCATCTAAATAACCTAAATGAGAATGAAAACAGAAGAATGCCGGCTTACCCCTATTGCTTGATATTTCAGCTAAAATCACAAATAAATAGGTAAATGGAATAAAATAAAATGGAATAAAACAAAACAGAAGTGTCCTTGGAGAGTGATCAGGTTGTTGAGTAGTTTAAACCGAGTATCCCTCCACACGTAAAGAGTGTGCAAGATACAAAAGAACAAAAAAAATGTCTTTTACTTGTGAATGTATGTGTGTGTTTGAGCATGCATGTTTGTTTATGTGTGTATGTGTGTGTGTGTGTGTGTGTGTGCGTCTGCCTGAGCAAGGGCATATGTGGTTATGCGTGTGGTTGTTTATTTGTGTGTGTGTGTGTGTGTGTGTGTGTGTGTGTGCGTGCGTGCGCGCGCATCTTGGAGGGCCATTTGGACTGGCTAAGACATCTGCTCCATCATACGTCAGGGGCCTGGTGTGACATCTGGGGAATATACTGTATCCTGCCTTGCAACATTACACACAATTTACTGCTAAAGGTCATTATGTACCCGTTAATCCACTTTTAATTGATATCAGCGCAAACAGCACAACCTTCCAGCCACATGACAGATCACTACTGCAACAAAACCAGGAAATTGTAATTTGGGGGTTAAAAATAAAAGATCAAACTTTTTTTTTCTTTTCTGTCGTCTTCTTTGATTTGTTATAACCTCTGATGGAACATGGGACATTTTGTTTGATTTCTGACAAACTGTTAAGGAAAGGGAGGAAATTCACAGCCGTGTGCTACTTGAGATTGATTTGTGAAATGTGCTAAGTAAACCTATAAGTGATATCTTGGTGAACATAAAAAGCTCCTCCCCTGATTGCTGGCCTGGGATGTGTTTCTCTGTGGTATGTAGTGTTTCGCTGTGGGTGGCTCAAGCTGAATTCATCTGGGTTTGTATGAACTGTAATGCCGCCATAGTAACAAGTTAGGATAAACACCCCACGCCTGTACGCAACGGCGATTAAAATGGCTTATTAGATATGACAAACTGTAAGATGAATTTCCTTATGGCCATAGTGAATTGTGGGAGGAAGCTGGAGGGAAAAAAAACAAAAAAAACGTAAAGCAACCACGGGATATTCGGGACATTGGGTAAGGGAAGAGGACAGTCTGCGCAGACTATTCAAAATGAAAGTTACTGAAAAGCTGCTGCTTCGAGCATATCTGTTGGAGTGAATTGGTTTGATTTTCACCAAATGGTGTAAGTAGGCCTGTACAAATTTAAATGAATTACAAGGCACGAATAGAGATAGGAGAGAACGAAAATGTGTGTGTGTGTGTGTGAGAGAGAGAGATGGTTAGAGAGCAAGACAGAAATAGGAGAAGATATAAGATGGGGAGAGAGAGAGAAAATAAAAGGCAGAATAAGATGAAAAGGCAGCTAGAGGAATGGAGAGGGAGATCACAGGTCCCCCTTGATTCATTCTGATTACAAGGTTAGGTTAAGGTTAAGTGACATGGGCAAGGCCTGCCTCTCCTCTCCCATCCTCTCCTCCCTCCTCCCTCCTCCCCGCCCCTCTCCTCTTTTCCTCCTTCTCCCCTCATTTAAAGGTGAACAGGAACTCTTGCTGGTTATACTGCCCTGCCTGAAGTTATGTGTGGCTATTGTCAAGAGCGAGGACCTTTTTATTTTTTACACACAGCTGCTTACTGCTAAATAGTGCCTTGTCCAGAAGGGGACAATCTGGGCCTCTAATTGCTGTCACTGAAGCCTAGATTCATTATGTGACTTTCCCATTAAAATGTGAGCATTAATTTGTATAATGAAATATCACCCTCTGCAGTGTGTTCATTAGCTGTGGCCCCACACTGTAGCGCCACAGCCGCACAATGTTAGCTACCTAGAAAACTGTGGTTAATTTCGCTAATGGATATTTTCCCACTCACTGTTCAAGAGGAAATTAATACTGTAACATTAGCTCTTTAACTTTTAGAGAAATTTAAATTCACTTCATTCCTTTCAAGCTGCTGTTTTCTGCTCATTAATCTCCGCGTGCTGTTGCACAATGCCAGCTCGACCAGCTCGGTAAGCAACTCCATTGTGTCGTTCACATTGCATTAGGATGAAGCTGGGCTTGGCTGTCATCTGTGAATTTCTATGTATTGTCACAGATTACAGAGAGGATCTTTAGCTGCTGTAAAAGTCATCTTGTGGATGTAATCAGGGTGTCACAGCGAAGCTGGAGTGATTAGGTTAGGGATAATGTGAAGGCCACATGTTGTAGATGCATCAGGCGAGTTCTCTCTCCAAGCAATCAGGGGCTCTGCTTAGGTTGTGCTTAGATGGGCCCAAACTGGGGAAGTATTCCCTTCCTTTCACAATGAAATACCCTGTCTACCTTCCTTATTTCTAGCCCTTGGTGCAGATGCATTAACATAGTGATGTTTCTGGTTGGATTTGGCCTTGGGAAGTTGGATGCAGTTTAGATATCAGCATGAGGGAATGTAACAAAATAACATTTATATGGTGGTGGATAGAATTTTTAACACACTCTCTGTATTTGCGTGAGTGCGTGCGGGAGACTGTGTGTGTTTTGCTGAGTAAGTTAACGTGTGGCCTGCCATGAGGCCTCCGTTTCCTCCGGAATGAAATAGGGGCCTCGTGGGGACCCTTACTCTACCACTCAAAGCAGACATAACTCAGCTGTCCCACCACTAGGTAACTGATGCCCGTGAAACTGCAACTCATACAGAGAGCGAGAGAGAGAGAGAGAGAGAGAGAGAGAGAGAGAGAGAGAGAGAGAGAGAGAGAGAGAGAGAGAGAGAGAGAGAGAGAGAGAGAGAGAGAGAGAGAGAGAGAGAGAGAGAGAGAGAGAAGAGAGAGAGAGAGAGAAAGTGAGAGAGAGAGAGAAAGTGAGAGAGAGAGAGAGAAAGAGAGAGTAACATGGGATGGCCTGGCTGTGACCTGGATGTGCCATTTAACACAGAGATTCTCATTATGTCAGTACACCCAGCATGCTTGTATGCTGTACAGACTCCATGCTTGTTCCCCTCTGGGCCTGAGGTATGTGCCTCTTATTAAGGCTGGAAGAAGGGCTTTACAGTACGGGTGGTCTCATCCTCTGTCTTTTAAGTGCATGGAGAGAGAGAAATGGGGGGAACATGGGGGGCAGAGATAGAGTCACACAGGCGAGAGAGAAGAAAGATAGAAAAAAGAGAGAGTGTTGGGGGGGGGGTCGCATTGATTTTTCTCAGCAGCCAGGGATTTCCATTTTCAGTTGTGAGCATTTTAGCCTTAGCCTCTTTACTGGCAGTCAGGGATTACATGGTCTTGAAGAGTAGAAGCCGACTAAAAGGTCAGGACATTTTCGACTCACCTTTTCAGGAACACATAGATAAGTACTGTATCAACCTCTTGTGAAAAAAATTGTTTTTCCCTAACGTGTTTTCGATTGTTTATCTCTAGTGATATTTCGTCAAAGCATTTGGTTTTTTTTTCAAGAGGTACACCCTAACGGATATTGCGAGAGTGCTTAAGGTTGGAGCGACCAGAAAAAAAAGAGAAGATAAAATGGGTGCAACCTTGCATTCCAAACATTTAGGGTAAAGCACTTGTAAAGAGAAGTAGTAAAGCCCTTAGTAAAACGTAAGATAATATCTCTTTTTGGAAGCTAGTCCATGCTACTATCCAGGTGCATTGGGTGGTAGGTTAGGTGTCTCACTCAAGGATGCTTGACAGTATTGCAGTACTGGGACTTAGCCTATGGCTTTCAGTTGATGGACAACCACAATGACAACTAGGCTATCTGTCACCGAGATAGAGTCGATGAGAAGATATTTAACGTCCCACAGATCTACGCTGACAAGGTGGTCAGTGTCAATACATGCATTTTGCCATTACAGCAACACTTGGGCTCTGGCTGGGAGGACAGGAGCACATCATGACAGAAAGCTGCCAACTTCATGCACCCTCATGTCCCCAAGCTGGACTTCCTCCTGTCCTTGTCGTGTGGTTGTGTTGTCCTCTGTGTAGTCTAATTGTGAATTTAACCTGGATATTTAGTGGGGCGTTCTTATCTTCTAGTCGGCACGACCCCCAGTCTCTCTCTCTCTCTCTCTCTCTCTCTCTCTCTCTCTCTCTCTCTCTCTCTCTCTCTCTCTCTCTCTCTCTCTCTCTCTCTCTCTCTCTCTCTCTCAAAAGAACAGAGACTTTTGACATCATACTGTAGTGGTGTTACTCATCCCAATTGTGAGGATCCATTTCCTGTTTTGTAGGTTGTTCCTGATCTGAAAAACTGCACGGGGCCACTTTTGGATTTGGGAATGTTCTTGATGAGTGGTTGAATGTACTTAAAGGTAAGACCATGTATAGTATGCTGTTAAAAATCCCTGAATAAAGAAAAACTGACTGGTCGGACTGATACACCCTGGAGAGCCCAGCTGGGCTTGGGGGAGAATGTGAAGCCAATCTGGAGGGGTTTATACGAACCACCGTTAATTAAAAAAGCTGGTGATCTGCAGTGGAGGGTCTTTCATGGCATAGTGGCGGCCAATGCTTTTGTTTCTGTGCTAGACCCTAATGTGAATGACAACTGTCCCCTATTGTGCCCAGAGAGAAACGTTTTTCATTGGTTTTCAGAATGTGTGAGGCTTACACCCCTGTTTCTGCTACTAGAACATTTATTTAGATCATCTGGGGAAAGTTTCTGCAAACAGAATTTCATTTTTGTTTCAAATACAGCCACCGTGTAAAATATAAATGTCAACTCTTAAACTTCATTGCAGGGCAGGCAAAAATGAGGCTATCCATGTGAGCTGGAAAAAGAGAATTAAAGAGTGTATATAGAATGTCATGTTGAACTGTTGTTTAGCAGGATGGTCAAGGCCAGGATAAGAGTAGACTTCAATTATACAAGGCCATGAAAGATATGGACACATCACAACTTTGTGGCATTATAAAGGGGTGCTGTGTTCCACCATAAAGGATGAGCTGGGTTTTTTCTGCAGAGCTCGGATAAAAGGGGTCTTACCTGTTTTTGTTATGTTTTGAGTTGTTGTTGAATCATTGTTTTTTGGGACTGTTAAAAGATGCATGTTGAGTGTTTGTATTTGACAAGTATTGTTTATATGTTTAGAAAGATTCCAAGTCTGTTTTTGTTATTTTTTTCTGTTAAATAAGACTTGTTTTAAAATTCAAAAAAAATTCTCTCTCTCTCTCTCTCTCTCTCTCTCTCTCTCTCTCTCTCTCTCTCTCTCTCTCTCTCTCTCTCTCTCTCTCTCTCTCTCTCTCTCTCTCTCTCTCTCTCTCTCTCTCTCTCTCTCTCTCTGTCTGTCTGTCTCTGTCTCTGTCTCTGTCTCTCTTTCTCACACACTATAGTAAGCGAGCTGTATGGTGGGAGTAAACAACCTAAAGGGTTGCGTCAAAGAATAATATAAAGCTCCTCTATTAGGCACATCATCTCACGATATCCCAACACTGTGGACAGGGTGGCTTTGTTTTGGTCGGAAAGTTATTGAGGGTTACTGAATTGTGAAATTGCCCTCCGAGTGATGTCATTGGAGGACACTGAACCCTTGTTGTGTTAATTAGCGCTTAATGCAACAATGTGGAGGGGGGAAAAAAGGAAAAAAGATAAAATAAAAAGAATGGAATAGCCCTAAGTCTCAGGAGGGACACTGTTAGAAAATACAAGTCCCTGGTTAGAGTGTTACCATAGTAGTATGAATAGGTTTTCACATTAATTGGAAGACGGCGCATTATAATCAAATATCTAATGAAGTAAAGACCACAGGGAAAAGATCTCTGGAAGAATCATTATTCATTACAGCATTAAAAGTTATAGGAGATTATGTGTTAGAGATTAAATTGGTGACAGGGAATAGCTGGTATGTGCTTTTGGTAACACTTATTTTTCAACACTTCAATTTTGCAATTTTGATCAGCAGTCATGTAAATTTTGGTGGAGTAAATTACTAAGTTAGTAACTCAGTTATGTAGTTAAATAGCTAGTCAGTGAGTTTGACTAGGGAATAACCCCCCCCCCTTTCCTTTTTTTCCCCTCCCCTTTTTCCTCCCATATTCATCATGTTTAATTTCCTGGTCCCCTGTTTCTTACCATTGCTCCACTGTTACAGTAGTTGTGGAGGGCAAAAACTGCCACGTGCATCCATGTACACGTGAGTCAACCGACCACTTCTCTACACCTGCCAGCTGCAGGTTTCTCCGGGAGAACGTAACGCTTGCAGAGGCTTACCGTTATTTCTCCCAGATCCACCCACAACTATACAGATGCCCCACCACCTGTAGGAGTCACTGGTTGTAATGGAGAGACAGAAAACCCCTGTCGGCCCCCCTTCCAGGAGTGCTGACAGTTGTATGCCCTGTGACACCCACTGAGCCGGAGGCAGCACCGGAACTCGAGATAAACACTTCAGTGTGGGGACCCTGCACCGCCCGAGTGCCCCTAACTCTCTCTCTCTCTCACGCTTTCTTTCTTTCTTTTTATGTCTCTCTGTCTGTCCGTCTGTCTGTCTGTCTGTCTCTCCATCCCTCCATTATCCAAACTGCTTATGCTGCTCAGGGTCGTGGAGATGCTGGAGCCTATCCCAGCAGTCATTGGGTGGCAGGCGGGGAGACACCAATCCATAACAGGGCCCACACACACACACACATTCACACCTAGGGACAATTTAGTATGGCGATTCACCTGACCTACATGTCTTTGAACTGTGGGAGGAAACCGGAGCACCCGGAGGAAACCCATGCAGACATGGGGAGAACATGCAAACTCCACACAGAGGATGACCCCCAAGGTTGGACTACCCCGGGGCTCAAACCCAGAACCTTCTTGCTGTGAGGTGACCTTGCTAACCCCTGTACCACCATGCCTCCCCCATCTGTCTCTCTTGAAGATGATTAATTTGGATGAGAATGAATGTCAACACAACTAGAAACATAAAAAGTGTACAACAGCACATCCACCCTGTATGTGGCACATCACCCACATAAATGAGAATGTGGCAGGCTTGCACTGACCTGTGTGTATCCGCAGATGGACCTTGAGGTGGTGGGAGGTGCGGAAAGACTTGCCACAGTAGGGGCAGTCCTTAGAGGCCGAGACCAGGCTCCTCTCTCGATGCTGGGTGATAGAAGGCTGAACGCTCCCTGCTGCCTTCACCAGGTCCTCCCCCACATCTGGAACAGAAAGCACAAATGCAGACACACATGAGGAGGGGAGACAAATGGAAGGTGTGTTGAGTGTCACTTCAAACCAGCCTTCCACACATTACAACACTAACCCCTCCAACACACACACACACCACCACCACCACCAGCACCACCACCAGCACAGCAGCAGCTCTATCTGTCTCTCATTGTCCTCTTCTCGCTCACACAAATGTGCTAACGCCACACAAAGTCAAACACATCAAACGGGTTCACGCGTTGCGCTATTTTCCTCTCTGACAGAACGCTGACAGTTCATAAGCTTTTCAGTTTCTTTAGAAACTTCACCGGCTTGAGCCACCCCCCTCCACCCTCCTTCCCCTCCCGACGCACCCTTCTTCTTTCTCCTCCTCATCTGCTGCGCTCTTCTTCCCCCCTTGTTATCATCATGTGTAGCTAGCATATATAAGCAGGTTGTGTCAAAATTAACAAAGAAAAATTAAAAAAAAAAAACTCTAGGTTTGCCGGTGTCAGCATAGCAGGGCCTCCTCGCGTCTCTTTTTGCCACCCGATTTTGACAGGTAACTGTCAGAGATGTGTAAGGGCGATAACGGCTGTGACCCCACCCACCACTGCATCCAGGGAGAAGCACGGTTCAGTGCAACAAGACTCTGTTAGCGACATAATCACCTGCTAAATATGAATCTTAAGATGAACAGAAACACTTTTGCAAAGTGTCGACAGCAGATTAATCAGAGATGAGCATGCCAGCATTTAAAGTGCATGTGTTGGCCTTGTGGAAGCGATGGAGAAGAGCTTTTTGGAGCTTACTGCAGAGTCAAGTCACATGTATTTCATCGGCCTTTGCAGGAAGCAGAGCTTGGCAATGTCTAAGTTAAAAAACCGAATAGCTCAACGAAATGAGGACACAATGACGATTGGATTCGTTTTAGCTTGTCCAGTATATCAAAGTTGATTTACACCTTATGTTAAGTCAGGAACTTCTGTACCAGTTAAAATATTAATGTAAGATAAAGCACCCAGGGGGAAAATAAATAAATAAATAAAGCAACCAGCCTGTGAAAGTGGACATAAAGTTACATTGACTTCAGAATGATGTAACGATTTCTTTCAAAGATAATAAAATCAAAAGGGCAAATAAAGCCAACACAGATTCATGGTGAGAAAAACAGTTAGTGTTGCAGCATCCATCTACCGGCACATGCCTGGACACACAAGGACACAGTGTTTTGTATGTGTTTTTTGTACACAAAAACACATACAAAACACGCAAAGACGTAAAAACCACACACACAGCAAACAAACCTGCATCTGTGGTCTTTACAATCACAATTATTTCACAAGTCAGAGCGTGGGTGACCTAACAAAGCACGAGTAAGTTTGAAAATGTTATTCATTTTCTTTCCCCTAGTCTGGCACATGATTTGGTATGTGTGTGTGTGTGGTGTGCGGGGGGGGGGGGGGGGCAGGAGCGGCGCAAGAAGAGAATCAAAATCGAGCAACCCACTTAGGCAACCACACCACACAATGAGGAGCATTTTTTAACAGTAGCCTTATCTGTTCTTTTCTTTTCCTCCCTGGCCCATTCCGCCCCTCCTCAGTTGGGAGTCAAATAAGGTTTACAGAATAGAAAGACCCAAGTCAGCAAGTCCTCTGCCACACTGACACTAAACACATGATTCTATTCAACTGCATTGCGATCAGACTGAAGGTTACAGTATTTATCACAGCGGAAACTGAAAGAAAGCCCTGCCAACGCCAAGATACCGAATATCAGCTTCTTCAACTCGGTGCATGGACCAGCTCCGTAGTATACTTACTAGTTTTAGTTGAGGCTAGGCTATTTTTTTTTTCTTCCTCACTATAATTTTTCGATGAAAAACAGCAAAATGTGTCACTTATTTGACATTTGTTGTAAATTTGTTAAACAAAACAGGTTGTCCGTGGCTGGTACTGCAATATTCAATATTCAGTATTCAGCTCCACATGTGACATTATGGCTTCCATGATACAATATATTTTGTGCAGCAAAATGTATTGTTGGATGCAGAATTACACTGAAAATAGAATAAAGACAATAAGTGATAAATAAAATATCATAGGTGAAATGATTATGTACTGAATAACTTGAATCCATATGCAGCCATGTGTGAACACATCAATTGTCTCCAATCCCCATTCATTTGCATAGGCATTTGAATGCATTTAAAATGACCTCTAGTCAGTCAAAAAAAAAAACGAATCCTCCAGTGTGTTATCCAATACTGTACCATACTGCAGCCATAGTTAATTCTTCATAAACATATTTACAGCCGTCTACTGTACATATCCCTCTTTGCAAAGATTCCCCTGATCATGTAGCAGACACTGGCCCACCTGCCTGTCCCAGATGGGGCTAAAATTGAAAACCCCGAAACTCCAGAGCTTAGCAGAACAACCATATAAAATGTACACTCAAAGACATACAAGTGGTTCTGTCTCTCTCTCTCTCTCTCTCTCTCTCTCTCTCTCTCTCTCTCTCTCTCTCTCTCTCTCTCTCTCTCTCTCTCTCTCTCTCTCTCTCTCTCTCTCTCTCTTGTCTCTCTCTCTCTCTCTCTCTCTCTCTCTCTCTCTCTCTCTCTCTCACACACACACACACTCACACGCTCTCTCTCTCTCTCTCGCACGCGTTCTCTCTCTCTCCCTCTCTCACATGCACACACACACACACATCCGTTCACTCACAGACGTCCTTGTGTGTCAGGGTTAATAAGAGGAAGACACAATACTGAGAGGATGAGAGTGTGTTCTCCTGCCATATATTAGCCCTTCAAAGTGAATTGGCTTGTTACACACACACACACACACACACACACACACACACACACACACACACACAAACACACACCCAGCACCACTGTAAAAAATAGTTATATATAACTTTGGTTGTGTGTCTGTGACTGCACATGTGTCTGTCTGTCTGTGTAAGTGTGTAATTACAGTGGTGTGCTTCACACATGCAAGTGCATGTTTGAAAGCACACCACTCCTAGCCACTAGCCGGACCTCCAGCATGCTTGTCTGATCCTCTGCTTTTAATACGGCTGTTCCAATTACTGTAAAAGTCATCCTGCACTGTATAACCACAAATATTGACACTTTATTGCACAACACATTTTATGACATTTTGAAGGTCACCCCATATATTAAACGTCATCGTTCCGAGCCGGGTGTCTGCGTCTGGAAAGATTCTCGATTGCCCGTCAACACCCCCCCTAACCATCCCCTGCTTATTGATTTTCCATTTCCCAACTCGCCTTCCTTTTATGCAAAGGAATCCTCTCTAGGAGTCACAGCATTAAAATGAATGTCACAGGTGAGCCATCGCCTTCATATATAAAAACCTGTTTGGATCAGGTGCTATAACTCTCTGTCGTCACATGGGGAGCACTGGAACTGACGCTGGTTCAACATGTATGTGCACACACACACGCACACACACACACGCACACACACACACACACACACACACACACACCATTAATAAACAACTGGTGGCAAAATAAACGGTTCGAACTGTATCAGAATATGCCCCTTTTTTTAAATCCTCTATTGAGGTCAAACGTTGTAATAGTGCCCCATCTTTCTTGCATTACTGTCTCCCGCCTCAGAAAACATGACACATGCAGAACTGTAACTGTTCTGCTACAGAAATATCACAGGGAGAGGAAAAAAAGAAATGTATAATTCAGCTGTATCTGATCTGAGACCAGCTCCTCTCCCCTCTGCCTTTAGTGGTGTCAGGGTGCCGTAAATGTAACATGCCAGAACAAAGGCTCCGAGATCAGATTGGAGCAGAGTTGAGTAGGCCATCTGGAGGCAGGCTGAGTATCAGTCACTCTGCCTGCTGTCTGCTGCACTCACACTCACACGCTTCCCCTCTGAGTGTGTGTGTGTGTGTGTGTGTGTGTGTGTGTGTGTGTGTGTGTGTGTGTGTGTGTGTGTGTGTGTGTGTGTGTGTGTGTGCCAGTGTGTGCAAGCATGTGTGTGACACCTCCCCTGCTGCACGTCACCAGAATCTTGCAAAGAAATAACCGCTCTACCACCACTGCCATGGGGATACGCCTCCAGGGTCCCTCGATGACTGACTGACAAATATATAAATTGATAAGGAACTGCTGTTTGTGTGAATATATCTGTGTCTGTGCGTGTGTATGTGTGCATGTGTGCATGCGTACGTGTGTGTGTGTGTGTGTGTGTGTGTGTGTGTGTGTGTGTGTGTGTGTGTGTGTGTGTTTTCATGGAAGTCCTCTGAGACAGGGCATACAGCCTTGTCTTCTGCAGCAACCACACCCAGTTCCCATTAATGGAAAAAAAAATCAACAACAGCAACAAGAAACAACAAAGCCAATGAAAGTGTGCATGTGTGTTTGTGTCCTTAATGTATGTACGGGTGTGCGTTTTTGTGTTTATTCGATGGGTGATGCAGGATGGGGCTGTTCCTGAATGGTGCTTCTTTCAATCACACTTTGCACTCTAACGTTCTGCGGTTTTGATTACTATGATAGCACTTTCAGGAAATAAAACTGGAAGAAAAAAAAAGCACTTCAGTCATAAAACACAAGATGTTTTTGCCTTTCTCTCACAGCCATTATTCTAATGTGCCACGTGATCCCCTCCAAGCCAGCGGCCTCTCCCCGTGGCCAAACACTGATGGGGACGGGAAGGGAAAGATTGACGGAAACAGTTTGAAAAGGGGAAAGATATTAAGAGAGATTGGATGAGAGGGAGAAGGAAAAGGAAGGAGAGAGAGAGGGAGCGAAAAAAGAGTAAAACGTGATGACATCATTTGAAAGGCATTAGGCTTTTAAAAAATGCGCCCAGGGGGACTTGATTTCCTTACACCAGAGCAACACAACACCATCCGGCCTGATGCTCCCTCTCTCGCGCTCTCTCTCTCTCCCCCTCCCTCTCAATCTCTCTCTCTCTCTCTCTCTCTCTCTCTCTCTCTCTCTTCTCTCTCTCTCTCTCTCTCTCTCTCTCTCTCTCTCTCTCTCTCTCTCTCCCTCCCTCCCCCTCCCCTTTCTCCTTTTTGATTTGGACCGCTGCCATCTTTGTGAGCGTCTGGTTCATGCGAGTTAATCAATTTGAGGTTTAGTTACACTGCTGATGCTAGCATTCCATCCACTGCTAGAAAGTAATCTGAACTCGCAGAATTTATTAACCAAACACCAATTATCATTAAACACCACTGCATTATCCTCCGCTTTTACTACCTGACAAGGACTACTTAATGAAATTTAGATTAAAGTTATTTGGTGCGTGATTTATGGGTGTTGAGAAGTGCTAATGCAGGTTCCCAGTGTACAGATGCTTCCGGAAGAATTTTTGTTTTTTTGGTTTTTTTCTTTTCTCCCCTATTGGAGTACACAAGGGACTCAAGAAATCTCCCAGGTATCACAATAACCCGGTCTACACCAAGTATGGAAGGGGGGGGGCGCACGAAAAAAAAGCAACTACGTTACCACATTTACACGTTATCCTCGCCTTCGACTCCAAAGCACTGTGTTTTAACTTTACCAGTGACCTCATCTAACAAGTAAAATGAGACTTAAGACAAAATAAATTTCAAGATTAGGAATTACAAATGAAAGGAAGAGAAATGCAGGTTGTTTACCCTGCAGTGTTTGTGAGATGAAAAACAGTGGCAGAGTGAGTTACATATAAGGCGGTGGGTAAACAGGGGCACCAGATGTTCTTTGATGTTAATAATGGCATTTATTATTAATATTAATTAGACCGCATTCAGCAATACATTTGGGGCCATTTCCAAGTCAATTAAGCAAAATGGCATGCGGGAGATGTTGAAACGACATTTTAAGGCAGGTGTTCAGCAGTCCCCTAATAAAACATTTTCGCAGATCCTTAAAACAACCCATTTCCAGGCTGATGTTATTTATTTTTCTTTGTTTGCTCTTCTGAGTGTTTTGTCTTCTGTTCGGGCGCCTTGTGGCACCCACTGTTTTTTGCATGCGTATCAGCGAGCCAATATTTTTAGATTTAATGTGCATTATATAATTAAAATACGTATTTGATTTTGATAATGCTTGCCTGTGGTGTCCGTGGAGCGCTAAACACTTCCACCCAGACTGGGGGTGGGTGGATGGGTGGGTGGAGGGGATTAATCCAAAAATGAATTCATGATTATGGCCACAGTGGTGATAATAAAAGAAAATTCTTTTTTTTTAAATCAAAAAGGATTTACTTCCACTTTTCTGTGGGTGATTTTGACGGCTTAATGCTACAGTACACCTTCTGTACACTAGACCACAGCTATTCACATGAAGGGTCAAATGGTGTTTTATCTGCAAGACCTGATGCACATATAAGCCAACCGGAGTGTATGGAAGTATGCATGGTGAAATGGTAAATGGGCAGCATTTACAATGTATGCCTCACATTCTCCCATTCTCACACACACATTCATACACTGATGGCGGAGGCTGCCATGCAAGGCACCAACCTGCTCCTCAGCAGCACTTAGGGGTTCAGTTGTCTTGCTCAAGGACACTTCACATGCTCTCTGGAGGGGCTAGGGCATCAAACTAGTGACCTTCTGATTACTGGACGACCTGCTCTACCTCTTGAGCCACACCGCCCGTGGTGTTTCCAGTACGACAGTTACCACCAGATACTAGTCCAACCACATCTCGGCAACGCGTGCCAGCGGCCACACAGCAGGGGGTGTTGTGTCTATACAATCTAAACCATCTCTGGCTATATCGGTGTGGATTAAAAAAAAAGAAGATAAACAGCCATCCTAACACTCTATTCAGTTTAACCTAGGCCTATGAATAGAGTCCTGACACACCTCTAGGACCAAGTGTGTTTGTCTTTGTGTTTTTGTGTGCGAGCTCTCAACCCTGTTCCTGGCAGCAGGCCCTTTTTTCCCCCCAAAGCTGGCGGAGGCAGCAGCCATACAATGGTACATTAACAATCTGTGCATTCATTTATCAGCGTGTGCGATTTGGACTCTCCGTTCATGGCATGCTGCACTTTTCACGGCTGAAAATTAATGAACAAGCCTCCCCTCGCAACAAACATGCACCTGTGCCGCAGAGATGCTAATCACAAACATTTATATTTATTAGCAAACGGCCTCACTAAAACTGAAGTTATGGAAAACAGAAAGGGAGGAGGGGTGGGGTGGTGGTGGGGGGCAGGAGAGATAGTTTTCTTTCTCATACTGGGCAATAAAAAGTGTGCCAGTATAGTGTTAAAAGTTTATCTTTCACTTTTGTGTTAACGCTATTTGTTTGGATTCCTTTCTGGATGAAGGGTTTACAGCGGCAGTATAAGGATTCATGGGGAGGGCTGTTCGTGCTGTGTATGTTATTTCATTAGCCCACCCACAACCCCAAACACCCCAAAAGAAAAAAAAAATAAGGTCTCCAACTCGTTGATCGAGGTAGAAAGACAAAAGCTAGTGTCTTTCATATTCTTTGGACACTGCATTTTCTGAAGGACAATTACTCATGTCTCTTAGTCCTAAAAAGCCTAACCTTTTCTCTGTCACATGCTGGGCTTTAGACAGGTATAAATGAGGGCTCGCCCCCAAAAAAAGTCCTTCTGTTTGGGATGCTGTTCCTACCCACTGTTTTTCTGCATTTCTCATTCCCTTCCTCCCTCTTTTGCCACCTCTCTCTCTCTCTCTCTCTCTCTCTCTCTCTCTCTCTCTCTCTCTCTCTCTCTCTCTCTCTCTCTCTCTCTCTCTCTCTCTCTCTCTCTCTCTCTCTCTCTCTCTCTCTCTCTCTCTCTCTCTCTCTATTATGTCTCTGCACACTCTCTCTGTCCCCCTCGCTCTCACTCCTACTCTCAGTCTCTGTCTGCGTGTCTCTTGCTCTTCTCTTTTCCATGCCCCTCCCCCATCCTCCACCCCCAGAGTGACAGAAGGTGGCTCTCTCTCAGTAAAGGCTATGCCTCTGCCCAGCTAGGGGAAGAGGAATGGTGCCATAAGTTTCTGTCTGGCACCGGCCCATCTTTGTTTTCTCCTCCTCAAGTCTGTTTCAGGCTTCAAAGAGCATTGGAAAAACACACACACGCACGCATGCACGTACATATGCACGTGAGTGTTGTATGTCTGTGTGCGTACGTGTGTGTGTGTGTGTGTGCATGCTTGTGTGTTTGTGCACAGACGCACTGATTTCTCACTAACTTTATCATTCTAGCAGGGTAATCATAGCCCCGTTGAGAGGCTCGGGAGGATGATGCTAGCGCACATGCATGTGTGTGTGCCTATATATGTTTGTGTGTGTGTGTGTGTGTGTGTGTATGTGTATATGTGTGTTTGTGTGGTGTCCACCACTGTCTGTCTGTATGCATGAGAGCACAAAAGGCAGATGGGGACAGAGGTGGGTGTCTTTTAGGACATGGAAACAAGGGGCACTAATGTGTGTGTGTGTGTGTGTGTGAGAGAGAGAGCACAAACTGGCTTGCGTGTGCACGTGTGCAGCGCTATAATAATCAGGGTGTATATTCATCATGCCCCTTCTCAGTCTGTGTTGGCAGGATGTGAGTGGTTACCATTAGTGAAGGATGACTAGGTCCTGTCTCTTTTACTGGGATACTGCTTGCTGTGTATGGATAGAATGATGAGAGGAGAGCAGAGCAGAGGAGAGGGAAAATAATAAAGGAGACAACAAATCCTTTAGGGAAATAAATGCTCAAGAGAAGATGAAAAAACAGACGTGAGGAAAGAAAAAACGGAAAGAAAAGGAAAAAGAAAGGGAAATGAGAGGACAATACCAGAAAAGAGTATGGAAGATGAAGACATAACACCGTTTTACTGGGAGGAGAAAAATGGTAATAGAAGAGTGGTGAAACAATGAAGGAACAGGGAAAAGAAACAAGGAAAGTTTGTACCAGTAAAAGTTTCCCATAACATCACTGTTGCCCTGTACCTTGCAGTAAGAAAGAGAGAGAGAGAGAAAAAGAATGACTTTTTCTCAGCTACCATTGATTTTCTATTCATTTCCTCACATGCTAAATCAACAACAAACACAATAGGCCAATCATATGGTGCAGTTGAAGCGCCGGTCCACTCCCTCTCTCCATGGCACGCTGGGAGTCTATATGTGGCATCAATGCTTTGCAAACCGCCACCATCAGTGATGATGCTCTCCATTGATGAAATTAATCATTTAAACCTCGTTAAAGGTGCATATTAAGGTGAAGTAATTATCAGGTGGGGAATGTCCGCTGATCAATAGCTCAGTAGCGTAAATCTGCACTTAAAGACATACAGTATATTACCAAGAGGTGATGAACACATTTAACAAGGCCACTGTGGACGGAGCTAGAGCGGGTAAATCTGATTCCCACCACACACACATACTCGTGTGTGTGTGTGTGTGTGTGTGTGTGTGTGTGTGTGTGTGTGCGCGATTGCTCTCACAACAGCCAGGACAGGCAGTAAATCCAGGGACCAAGGACACGTCCCGTTTTCCTCTTCTATGAACTTGTCCAGTGTCTTGGAAAATGAAATGAAAAGATTTATACGGCAGCTCTAAACATTCTCTTCTGTGTGTGTTTTCATAAGTGTGTGTGTGTGTGTGAGAGGTGAGAGAGAGAGAGTGAGAGAGAGAGAGAGAGAGAGAGGGAGAGAGAGAGCGAGGGAGAACAAGTATGTGTGTGTACGATGATTAAAAAAAAAAGAGTAGCGTTGTCAGAGAAAGGCCACAATTTGGGGAACAGTCTTAAAAGCTGCAGGGTTTCACCCTGCGACCACACACTCATTTAAATCGGCACACACGCAATCACATGCATATCGCCTATTAAAGAGCGCGCTCTGTCCCAGTCGCAGAATTTTAATTTGTTATGAAGGTCATTGACAGCAAGTAATAATCACCATTGGGGATCTAACAATTTGCCATTTCGGAACATTGAGGCACTGATGACTCAACTATTAATAGACTGAAGCCCCCCCCCCTTCCTTTACACACTCTGTCCTCTTAAATGACTAAAAACTATTCCACTATTTTCCATGACCCCCCACCCCCCATTGTCTAAAAAAGGCCCTTTTGTCTTTACCCCCTTCATCTTTTTTTATCTGTGGAGGGTTATGTGACATTTGGATAAAAATGAATAAGAACTCGGAGACCTGAACGAAACCCACTGGTTCTTGGAAATGAGATAACTTTTTAATAGCAAAGTAAGTTGAACGGTGCTTTTTTAATTATTTTTTTTCTCCATTTCTTTATCATTTGCAATGAATAACACTTCCACCTATCAGCACTCGAGGGGATGCCGGGACTCTTCTTGCATGGATCTGATGCACTGTCAAGCAGTTTTCCCACACGGAAAAAAATCAAACTAACAAAACAAGCACCCACAGACACAATGACAAGTTTTATTATAGACCAACTCATTTAATCCCTGCTTTAGCATTGCCAGAGCCATTCAGAAATACTGTATGTGTCTAGCATTTGTCGGCAAACAAATAATTTCGAGCTTAAGCTATTTTTATCAAGCGAAAGAGCATTTACTCTTTTTAAGTGATCATCTTCGTTTGGGGCGCAGAGAATGGGAGTTGGAATCTTTTATCTTTCAGAGGCTCAACAACTCAAGACTAATTGCAAATTAATCTGGATCTGGATATCTGCAATGAGAGGACCCCAATAAGAATTTGTGCTAAGAAGAACTATCTGTTATATATTTACATGGAGCTCCATGCATGCAGAGAGAGCGGGGGGGGGGGGTAGTGCTGAGGGTGGAGGGGCCAAAACCCAAAGAGACAGTAACACATAATTGCCTGCTTTTTGTATCCAAGCAGCCACATCAAGGCCGAGGATTGCGGATATTAATAATTGATCATTAGCTTGATAGGACAGAGCGCTCTAAAGTTTTTAGCTGTGGAAGTTGAATGGTCGCTTTAGGCCTCTCTTTGGGGCCTTGAAATGCTGTTGCTCCTCTTGTGGAGAAGGTCAAGTGGGCGTATTGTGACAAATGAAAGAACGTCGCCCTAAACAAGAAGAGGTCACATAACTTAAGTCTGATGTGCATTTAATTGTGTAGTATTGCATATTTTGTGGTTTCTCGGAAGCGATGGTGGCATTTCAGTTGGAAGAAAAAAAATACAGACAATGCAGACAGATCCAAAAAGCCCTAGCTGATGTATGATATAAATGCCTAAATGGATGAAAAGTAATTTTGTCATTGGCTTGTGTCTACTGGATGGAGTTTCTTCCAATGCAGTATCATGTTGAGGACTGTGGTTGGGATCATTGGAGAACAGAATAAGTTCATACACTGACTCCGCACACAATATTAACACACAAGCATGCACACACACACACACACACACACACGCACACGCACGCACACGCACACGCACACACACACACACACACACACACACACACACACACACACACACACACACACACACACACACACACACACACACACACACATACTCAAGCACAAACACATACACTAAAAAATGTCTCCTGCAGGGCTGCACAGTGAGGAAGATATAACTACCCTGTCGGGAGCTGACCACAAGGCTGAACTCAAACTAAAATCACTTCTACTTTCAAACAACCCTTCATCTTGAACTTGTTAACTTTGCATGGCTGAATAAGTGGAGGGTGGCAGGCTTTAGTTAACTTGCTGCCAGAAAAAAAAGGGCTTTGATTAACCAACCTCAAGTCTTGTAGTTGGAGTATGTCACTCTTCTTATTTCTGTCTCTATCTATCTATCTATCTATCTATCTATCTATCTATCTATCTATCTATCTATCTATCTATCTATCTATCTATCTATCTATCTATCTATCTATCTATCTATCTATCTATCTATCTATCTATCTATCTATCTATCTATCTATCTATCTATCTATCTATCTATCGACTCTATTATATATATATAATAGTGTGTGTGTGTGTGTATATAATCCAGTGAGTCAAGTAAATTCTTTATGAGACAGTACAAGCCGGTTTCGTGCCATAAGCAATCATCAGCTGTCAATAAAGCTACTTGGGAAAGAACATACCATTTACTTCCTCGTCATGCACATCACGTGCAAAACATCCAATGGGGAAGGGAGATGTGCGACGTTCAAAAATTCAAAAACACGTAATCGCTAATGGTAAATATATATATATAAAATCGCTTCTTCCCTCCTCTGTTCTAACTCTCTATTTCATCCTGTCTGTCAAAAACTTAGTATACGCTGTGTTCTTCAGATCCCATGGTGGGGAACCTCTGTGCACCTTGACTGTCATTAACTGCTTGTGGCACGAGCAGTGGAGGAAATGGGTCATTAAATCCAACGAGCCGGGGCTGGCTCCCCCACCGCCCCAGATCTGTTTCCAATCAGATAGCTTCCTTTTTACAGGAGAGGGAGAGAGAGAGAGAGAGAGAGAGAGAGAGAGAGAGAGAGAGAGAGAGAGAGAGAGAGAGAGAGAGAGAGAGAGAGAGAGAGAGAGAGAGAGAGAGAGAGAGAGAGAGAGAGAGAGAGAGAGAGAGAGAGAGAGCAAGAGCAGCCAGGAGGAGGAGCCCAGCATACGAGCCCACGCCTCAAAAGGCATTAGTGTCATTACAGCCTGATGCTAGCGAGATGAGTAGCTAACAGGCTAACATGAGCTGTTTTTTTTTCCTCCAAAAGCCAGTGCTTCAGTGACATCACATCAACCCCTCTGAGACCTTAATAAAAATGTAGACTCAACTTCTAGTTTAAAGTGGAGTCCCAAAAATTAGTCTAAATATAAAGTTGACCAGAGTTAGATCCACTAATCTGCTGCTGAACACAGAACTGATGTCAGAATGGGTGTTTAGATTTATTTATTTATTTATTTTGCTTCCAAGATCACAAAAGGTTCTTTGCTTATACGACACATATGGATATGGTAACCCTCAATTCAAGTGAAAACATTGAAATCAATTAAATCACAGAAAAAAACAATATTATTTGGACAAATGCTTTAAGACCATTTTAACAATGGTCTACCATTCAGCGTTTGCAAGCTGCCAGTCCTACAGTCTGAGTGATGTGTCTGTGAGGGGAAAAGGGCAGACATTTTGCACAGAGGTAAATACCTCAAATGTTAGCTGTGGGAGTGTCTTCGATTTGTCCTTTAGGAAGATGCTGACTTGTGATACACTGCACCCTCCCTCCCCCCCTCTCATTCATTTACTGCTGCCACCCCCCTTTCCCTTTTCTCTCGAACTCATTCTCTTTCCCTCTTCTTCTGTCTTTGCAAAATTGCAGTAGCTACGATATGGAGAAATCCTACACACTTGTTGCCCGGACTTTATCTCTACATTATTCTTTGCGCTCCTTCCGTTCATTTCCAAGAATAAGATAAATGAACGACGTACACTTGGTGCACCTGTCCTCCCTTCCCTACCCTCCCCTCAAACGATAAGGGATTTCATTAACGTGAGAATGCTCAGGCTGAAAGAAACATAATTGCCTCAGTGTTGTTGTCCTCTCGGCTGCCGCCGCCCTAATTCCCTCCTTGCTTTACTCTTGACTGTTAAGTGATCATTATATCAACACAAGGGATGGGCCAAGGGTAAAATATTGACAAAGTGCGGTCACGTACATGCAACACACAAGGGAGTGTGTGTGTGTGTGTGTGTGTGTGTGTGTGTGTGTGTGTGTGTGCGTGCGTGCGTGCGTGTGTGTGTATGTGTGTGCGTGGGTGGGTGGGGTGATGAAATATAAGAACAAAAAAGAATGGGGGGAGCATGAAAAGGAGAATGTAGGATTAAGAGAGGAGTCAAACAGAAAGTAGAGGGCAGACAGAAGAAGAGGGAGGACAGTTTTCAGGAGAGAGATGGAGAGAGAGAGAGAGCAGGGGGAGGCAGGGAGGAGATAGAAGAGATGGAGACAGGCATGGAAACAGGCAGAGAGAGAGAAAGAGAGAGTGAGAGAGGGAGTGAGAATGGGTAGGTGTGGGGCGAGACAGGGAGTATGCTAATAGAATGACAGCCGACGTGAAGTGATATGATCAATCGGGAAAGATCACACCATCCGGTAATGATTTAAACACTGGGTGCGATCCATCTCCCGCCCGGCACCTTGATGGATAACTGTATGAAAAAGATACATAATTTTTTGACTTGCCATTTACACAGCATTGCACCTGAAAGCCGGGCAGCATAATAGACAGTTTAAAATGTCAGGGAACTAACTAAGAAAGGGAGACGGGTCGGCCAGTGGAATCTTAATTAGAGAAGCTCTGTTTAATGGCTATGGCTTCTATGCCAGCAATAGCAAAGCATCTATCGAGAAGAGACACACACACGTGTACATACTGATATCGCCACGCACATACATAGTGTAAATCTCACATAGCAACATTTAGATACAATTATTTCGCTCATACACAGCCAAATGCTTAAATAAATGCAAGTATGCACTGGCACGTGCTGATACACACACACACACACACACACACACACACACACACACACACACACACACACACACACACACACACACACACACACACCACTCCTTCTGCATCAGTGCAATTAGGGGAAAAAACAAACATATATGTTTTTTCTGTGCTTACAGCTGACCAGTCAATGACCAAATTTATCTGGTGACGATGCCCCGTCACAAGAACATTGGGCGGGTAGTCTGGAAAAGCATGTATAGGATTTACCTATCTATCCCTGAGCAGACCTGGCTGTTGAGTCTGAGCCAGCGCCACATGATTGTGTTAATTAATCTGCCATTGTGAGCGTGGGGAACAGCTGCACAGGCTCTCGTGGCTGCGTTGTCAAAGCAAAACAATGCAATGTTAAGCTTCCCCCACTGAATCTTCCATTACAAAGGAGCCTCAACAACGGGGCTAAATTCATAAATCCACAGATCAATTTTTACCAGCACTAATGTCTGACCTTTAAAGGGAAAAAAGGTTTTTTACATGCTTCATTTGGGCTTGAAATATGGTCAGATATGTGATACCTAGGATTTGGGCCAAATTCCCCACAGCTTGGAATGCAAACCTGGTGCAAAGACAGACAGAGACGGGGGGAAGATAATAGAGGGAGGAAAGCGAGAGACGAGGCAGCAGAGGGAGGAGAGTGGGGAAGGCAGGGAGAGAGACGGGCCTGATCTGCTAAACGAAGACAAACAGATGAGTGCTAGGAGTCACCAGCTGGGTGCTGGTATTTCAAAACAATACATCTAACACGATTAGTGGGATCCATCGATTGACGCTATTTGGCGTTAATTTAGACGGGTGGAGTGGGGGGGGGGGGGGGGAGGAGGAGAGGATCGCAGAGGTGAGGGGAGGAGAGTCTCTGAGAAAGGCTTTATATGTGCCCTGGAAGGTATCATCACCTGCCGAGGGAACATATCAGAGCTCAGGAGAGGATATTTGTCCATGTTAAGAGTTAAACTTGTGATTTTGAATCCTATGACTGACAATATATTGTACATATCGAAGCTGATTGACAGACAGACAGACAGACAGAAAGACAGATGGTAAGAAAAATGATGTGAAGTTTTTTTTTTGCACTAATTTTGATGATATAATGGATGTAAACCGTGAATTAGGGGATAGGTTTTAAAGCACGGATATAATATGGATTTGGGTGATAAATGACGAAAAGCTCTTGCATTCATTTAGAAGCAACATTGATCAAGGGAAAGACATAAATAAAGTTAGGTAAGATGTGCTGCCGTGGCAAAATTTGTCGCCAATATAAGACTTCACAAACAAATGATTCAGCACACCTGATTGAACCTGGATGGTAAAGTACAATATATTCTTTGAGATTTATTTGCCTTCGCAGATTCTTTGCCTCACTCAACAACATATTTTTTGCATTTGTTGCACTTTGACTGAGGTCATCCATCCATCCATTATTCAAGCTGCTTATCCAAATCAGGGTCGCGGGATGCTGAAGCCTACCCCAGCAGTCATTGGGCGGAAGGTGGGGAGAAACCCCAGACAGGCAGCCAGTCCATCACAGGGCTGACACACACACACACGCACACACGCACGCACGCACGCACACACACACACACACGCACACACACACACACACACCTAGGGACAATTTAGTATGGCTGATTCACCTGACCTATATGTCTTTGGACTGTGGGAGGAAACCGGAGCACCCGGAGGAAACCCATGCAGACATAGGGAGAACATGCAAAGTCCACACATGGGACAACCTGGGATGACCCCCAACGTTGGACAACGTACACTTGGTGCACCTGTCCTCCCTTCAAACGATAAGGGATTTCATTAACGTGAGAATGTTCAGGCTGAAAGAAACATAATTGCCTCAGTGTTGTTGTCCTCTTGCTGTGAGGCGACCTCGCTAACCACTGCCCCACCGTGCCACCCGATTGACTGAAATCATACTTTTTGTTAAGTATAAAGAGTCAGAGTGATACTTTGAAGTGAAAGCAAGGTTCACCTCCAGCTCTGGGCAGTGTGAGGTAGATAGAAGATAGCAAAGCACCTCCCAAATGCTTTGCCGAGTACATGGCATGGCCCCAGTGCATGCTCCACACTTCCAGAGAGGCAGTGATGCACCCCTAAAATCATCAAGTTGTCTGGCCTTCACCCTGCTCTGCAGCCGAGCCCTTCTGTCCATCAGAAAGCCCTCCAACAGTCCACTGAGCATGCAAGACATGAGGGGAGGACACATCTACAGATCAAGCATGTATTGATGGACTTGAAGCCTCCTGTCAGTTGTACTTGACTTCCTGTTATCATCTTCTAATTTGACTGATTCGATTTAAGGTTCGAATAAAACCGAAAAGAAAAAAAAAACATACAAGCAGGGATGTAGTAAACAAAAGCAATCAAAATGGCAGATGAAAAAGGCAAGGCATTTGCCCCCCCCCCCCCCCCCCCATGACACTGTTTCTCAATCTGGACCCTATTTTGGGCTGCCAAACACCAAGTCAAATAGTGACACTGAATGAATGCAATGAATTCCAAATCAGTTGTTCAGCTGCCTTATTCTTCCATTGCTAAAATGTTCTTCACAGGAATGTTTTTTTTGTCTTTTTTTTTTTTTGCAATACTCTAGCGAATGTTAAGCCCTTCAACAGTTTTGACTCCTTGAATATAACACTGAATTTGTGTGCAGATGCAGAAAGATTCACACACACACACACACACACACACACACACACACACACACACACACACACACACACACACACACACACACACACACACACACACACACACACACACACACACACACACTTACATACAAACACAAACATGAAAGCTTACAGATGGGGAAGGGTGACACGGCGCTAACACGCATCTCAAAAGTGTTGCTCGCTGCAGCAGCTCAACTGTCCAACACGTTGGAGTTTCAGAGAGCCATCAGATGTTGCATTTACCGCAACACTGAGCAGTTGAGAGCATGCCGATCAGTAAACGTGTGCAGCCTGAGGCTCGTGCACTTACACTTGACAACTCAACGGGACACTTAGTCAAGTTAGAATGGGAATTTGTGACGCTGGAAGAGAAGGCTGATATCTTGTCATTATCTTCTCCCTCATGGCTTTGTTAGTATTTGCTGCTAAAATGTTAGGGAGGGTGTATCGAATTGGAAGAAGTACTTACCCCCCCCAAATACCCCCTCTCCCCACCTCTTTTCATGTGGTACAGTGCTGTCGGCTCCTCGCTAGTCACTGAGTATAAAAATAATCGTCATGGAAATAGATCTCATTGACAACTTGCCATGTTCACACTTTGAGCAGCTTGTGCCTTGTGAACGTAATCCAGAAACGTCCTCCAAAACTTTCGCTCCACAAAACTCTCAATTCTTCATCCTCATCCTCTTTCTGCCCCTCATCTCCCCACAGATGAAAAGAGGGGAAGCCACTGGAGCCAAAAGACAAAATCCTGTGTTGTCAAGTACCAACAGAACAGGTAAGAAACGTTAAGTCTGGAGCTGAAGGATCAGGACAGAGGGAAAGACAAACCAAAAAGGAGGGGGGGCTTAAAAGAAAGAGGGAAAGAAAGAAAGAGCGCATGAGAGAGAGGGAGAGAGGATTGACCAAAAAGGCTTTCCCCATCCTTCGTTTTACAATCCAATCCTCATCTCTGTGTCTAATAGGAAATACCTGATTCTGGCTCTGGGAGTACTGTCTCAGCACGATTACACCTTACTGGCAACCCCTGCCAGGAGAGGTGGCATTTGGCCGATCCCTCCCCCATGAGGGTCGCTGGTGGCTATAAGCTCCTACTTAGCTCCCTGTCTTAAGAAGGGGGTAGGAGGAATAAGGTGGACCACTGGGGAAGATTTTTGAGCCCCCTTTCTATGAGAGCCCTGGATAAACCCATGTCTTCCGGAGGGAGAAGCTAACTTTCTCAGAGGCAGAGGACGACTGGATCAAGGCCCAGGAGGAGTAAACATGGTACCATGGGCATCCGCTAAAGGGAAGTATCCAAAGTCTCAGGAGTTAACATGGAAACCTTTAGCTCCTCAGTTAAGTTAATACATTTGGAGTTTTCTTGTTCTCCCTGTGTTTATGTTGGTTTCCCCCGGTTACACAGGTTTCCTCCCACAGTCCAAAGACATGCATATATGGTGAGTTGGACACTAAATTGCCAATTGGTATGAATGATGTGTGAGAAGTTGTGTGTGCAGGCCCTGTGAAGGACTGATGACCTGTCCAGGATGCTTTGTACCCAATGCCTGCTGAGCAAGGTAAATAGTTTCATGAATACACCTAACTGGTCAGAACGTAAGATGAGGCATGTAGAGCATTGTAAGAGTAGACTAGACATCAATCTAACATATTCTTAATCTAGTCTAGTCTCACTGCTGCCAGAGCGGCCATAGCTCAGGTCATCTCAGGTCAGACATAGCACAGGTCGTCTGGTAACTGGAGGGTTGCTGGTCTGATCCTTGGCTCCTCCCAACAAAGACGTCAAGATATCCCTGGGCGAGACATCTAACCCCTAACTGCACCCGGTGAGCTGGTTGTTACCTTGCATGGATGGCACTGCCGTTATTGTGTGCATGGATAAAATGTGAGGCGTTAGTTGTAAAGTGCTTTGGAAAATATATAAAAACAATATAAATGCAGCCCATTTACATTATTTCTAAAATGACAGATACAGGAGAGGCGCAGCCATATTTGATGTAAAAATATGGTATTCAGGGAGAAGCCGTGCTAAGCCATGCATACTCTCCATTGCGGTATATGGAATCTGATGCCTAATCTCTGTCTGGGGATGACACCCTTAAAGATCTTGAGAGAGAGAGGCTTATGCCTTGAACCGAAGCTGACTCTGAGAGGATGGGACATACATTAACTACTAGAGTGACATGATCATCAACACAAACACATGCTTAGTGTGAGGGCCGCTGGGCTACGTTAACCAGAAGGCAGATTAAAAAATATAAGGGAGTCGGCGAACACAGTAAGAGCGTGGATTCATTAGGGGGAGCTGTAAATGAAACTGCGGAAAGCATCTCATCAAGCACATGTTCAACACTTGAAAGATGAAACATGTGTTAACACGTCTTCTGTTGTGCCTTCGGTAAAACAAGCACCTTTGTTATTTTGTAAACAAAAGACCTAAGCAACAGCCCCTTTTGCTTGAGACTCATTCAAGTAACATATGCTCTTGACTAAAAAAACACAAAATCAACAACAACAACAAAAAACAATAGGTATAAACCGTCTTAATTGTGATTGCACTGCATCTTGGAAAACAAACACTTTGCTTTGTTACCAAGACAACTGAGACAATGTGATTCCTGCAGCATTGTCATGACTGCAACTTGCTACATTATGTGTGACAAGCTTAAGAGTAGATCTAGAGGCATGAATGCAAAGACTTGGGCTCCAGCATATTGTGGATTGAAGATAGCCCGGCAAACCATATTTGCATGTGTAACTTTGCCAAAGAGTTAAGCTCGGTGGGCTAACATTGTCTTTATGCTCACAAAACCCTGGTTTGAAGGCTACACTGATGTAAGAAACTGTCTTACTGTTGCTCCCCAATCATAATACTTTGGCGAACAAATAAATATTATCTATCTATCTATCTATCTATATATCTATCCATCTATCTATCTAGCTATCTATCTATAGCTATATCCATATATCCATATATCCATATATCCATCTATCTATCTATCTATCTATCTATCTATCTATCTATCTATCTATCTATCTATCTATCTATCTATCTATCTATCTATCTATCTATCTATCTATCTATCTATATATATATATATATATATATATATATATATATATTGAGGGCATGGTGCAGGCATCATTGTGAATCTGTCATTTGTCGATATGCATATATACACTACCGTTCAAAAGTTTGGGATCACATTGAAATGTCCATATTTTTGAAGGAAAAGCACTGTACTTTTCAATGAAGATAACTTTAAACTAGTCTTAACTTTAAAGAAATACACTCTATACATTGCTAATGTGGTAAATGACTATTCTAGCTGCAAATGTCTGGTTTTTGGTGCAATATCTACATAGGTGTATAGAGGCCCATTTCAAGCAACTATCACTCCAGTGTTCTAATGGTACAATGTGTTTGCTCATTGGCTCAGAAGGCTAATTGATGATTAGAAAACCCTTGTGCAATCATGTTCACACATCTGAAAACAGTTTAGCTCATTACAGAAGCTACAAAACTGACCTTCCTTTGAGCAGATTGAGTTTCTGGAGCATCACATTTGTGGGGTCAATTAAACGCTCAAAATGGCCAGAAAAAGAGAACTTTCATCTGAAACTCGACAGTCTATTCTTGTTCTTAGAAATGAAGGCTATTCCATGCGAGAAATTGCTAAGAAATTGAAGATTTCCTACACCGGTGTGTACTACTCCCTTCAGAGGACAGCACAAACAGGCTCTAACCAGAGTAGAAAAAGAAGTGGGAGGCTGCGTTGCACAACTGAGCAAGAAGATAAGTACATTAGAGTCTCTAGTTTGAGAAACAGACGCCTCACAGGTCCCCAACTGGCATCTTCATTAAATAGTACCCGCAAAACACCAGTGTCAACATCTACAGTGAAGAGGCGGCTGCGGGATTCTGGGCTTCAGGGCAGAGTGGCAAAGAAAAAGCCATATCTGAGACTGACCAATAAAAGAAAAAGATTAAGATGGGCAAAAGAACACAGACATTGGACAGAGGAAGACTGGGAAAAAGTGTTGTGGACGGATGAATCCAAGTTTGAGGTGTTTGGATCACAAAGAAGAACGTTTGTGAGACGCAGAACAAATGAAAAGATGCTGGAAGAATGCCTGACGCCATCTGTTAAGCATGGTGGAGGTAATGTGATGGTCTGGGGTTGCTTTGGTGCTGGTAAGGTGGGAGATTTGTACAGGGTAAAAGGGATTCTGAATAAGGAAGGCTATCGCTCCATTTTGCAACGCCATGCCATACCCAGTGGACAGCGCTTGATTGGAGCCAATTTCATCCTACAACAGGACAATGACCCTAAACACACCTCCAAATTGTGCAAGAACTATTTAGAGCAGAAGCAGGCAGCTGGTATTCTATCGGTAATGGAGTGGCCAGCGCAGTCACCAGATCTGAACCCCATTGAGCTGTTGTGGGAGCAGCTTGACCGTATGGTACGCAAGAAGTGCCCATCCAACCAATCCAACTTGTGGGAGCTGCTTCTGGAAGCGTGGGGTGCAATTTCTCCAGATTACCTCAACAAATTAACAGCTAGAATGCCAAAGGTCTGCAATGCTGTAATTGCTGCAAATGGAGGATTCTTTGACGAAAGCAAAGTTTGATGTAAAAAAAATCTTATTTCAAATACAAATCATTATTTCTAACCTTGTCAATGTCTTGACTCTATTTTCTATTCATTTCACAACATATGGTGGTGAATAAGTGTGACTTTTCATGGAAAACACAAAATTGTTTGGGTGATCCCAAACTTTTGAACGGTAGTGTAGATGCGTAAATCAAAATCCCATTTGATTGTGATTTTTGATTTGTATATCATCATGTATATCATCTTCCTCTTTTTTAAGTTTTCCCCTTTCTTTCTCTTCCAACATTCCGGGGCGACAAAATGAATTCAGCTCTGAACCTAATTAATCCACAAAGGTTTCATGTCTTAATCCCCAAAGTCAAGGGGGTTATTGTCCTCACAAATGAGGTCAGTGTTCCTCCCAGTGGAAATAAGGGAAGAAGGAGTGTGAATCGAAGGGAGTAAAAGGGTAGAGAAAAGGAGACAGCGAATGCATGGAGAGCATCTTTCTCTTTCTCTCGCTCTTTCTCTCTCCTATCCTCTGGGGCCCAGAGTATGGAGGTATGACATGGAGACAGGAGGCCGTGCAAACTGGCTGAACACTATACTACAATTTGGTATGGTATGATGTGGCTGGATAGACAGACAGACAGACAGACAGACAGACAGACAGAGGTGGCTGTTGCAGCTAGAAAAGCACTATGTAAAAAGCAACTAGATAGATAGATAGATAGATAGATAGATAGATAGATAGATAAGAGGCAGAATGAGAGAAGAGGCAGAAGAGAAGGAACTCCTCCTATCCACCAGCACCCAAAGACCTTTTTGAACCAGATGGATTAGAAAAAGTGATTCTGGTTTCTATGGTAATTGCCACTGAAGCAACTCTCTGTCAATCTTGGGGGACACAGACAGATATCGCCTGCACATGACATAATGATGACCATGATACAATCTTCCATCTGGTGGGATGACAGGGGGATGTGGCACACACGGCCACACCATCCTGCCTGAGGCACAGTCACCACCAGTAGCCCGCACAAGGTCTCCAAGGGGCCAACCCTGGAAAGAACTCTATGTTGGCCAAATGCTGGCTATTCATTGGCCTACTGTTGGTCCAGCACGGGCCCACTCTGGGTCCGTTGTCGGCCCAGTCCCTGAGGACCGTATGGCAGCCAGAGAAAGTGTGGATAATCAACCCTGATAATTCATGTCTATACTCAATTAGATCACCCTGACGAGAGCTTTCCAGAGATCTTCTGAGTCATCCAATCAGGGCTTGGCTCAGTAGGCTGGTTGGCCAATGAGGACTTGGCTAAGCTGAGGGTCAGCAAATGACAGGCGTGTTGCGGAAAGGGTCGGCCAAGATGGAGGCCTGCTAGAACACAGTCCAGGATGACTAAACCAACAGCTTGGTAAAATCTGTTGCAGTCAAAAGTCCAGCCACTGTATATAACAGGATGATGGACAATGATGGGGCGGGATAAGTAGGACAGAAGATTTAGATGGTGCACAATTTACAATATTGATACAGCCCTTCTGAAGCTGCATAAAGTCTGTCTATTCAGCTCCTGCAAAGAAAATCATTATCGTTGGATACTTGGTCACAGATTGGATGAACCCCAGAACGTTTGTAGGATATAGTCTACCTATACAAAGGGTCTAGCAGAGAACATTAGGCAAAGGCTCATTTACACAAATTGCCTCTTTTCTGTTTGACTGATGATGTGGCACCATACAATGCTATGCATAGATCAAAGGGGCTGCAAGAAAAACCTACAGTGTTTTTGATCTACTGTAATTACTGTATGAGCACTCCAACAAGACTAAACAAAGTGAAAGAAGTTAGAAAATCGGGTGGAGGGGGGGTGGGAGGGTAGCTTTGTAGCAGACGTTTTCATTTCCAAGTTCTCTGAGACTGGTGGAATAAAAAGAGGTTTACATTGTCATCTCCACACCGCTGGGTTTGACATATTAGTTTAAACTGACAGTCGGAATTAAAATCTGAAAATGCCTCTTCTTTTTCTTTTTTTGGATACCCAATTTGAAAATCAACTGTCAAGTGTTGGATTTTGTTGATTTTCATCAACTGAAGGGTTATTAAGTTTCAAGAATGTGACAATTAAAAATCCCTCAATCATTCTCACAAGATTTGTGCATCCACACAACTTGTAATGCCACATACGGTAGCTTGATAACAAAAGGTAGGTAAAACTAGTTGAAATCTCACTTCATCTGGGAACACAGGGGGTTAAGAACAAATGGAAAATGTTCTTCCGTTTATGAGTCGCAGCATACAATGCACTTGTCACAAATTTCAGATCATGCAGGAGAGAAATGTTTCCTGATCGGGGCACCCGCAGCCTTCTTTTAGTTGAGCTGGGAGGCATGGTCCCATGTGTCATTCCTCTCGGCATCAGAAATGCCCTTTCCCGTGACTGTTTTTTAGTCTGAGTGATAGATGTGAAGGTCAGGCCCTGGTCAAAACAGCTCACCGCTAGAATAGGCCCAATTGGATAATGACTCAGACATGGACGCCAGTTGGTTAAGGACTCAATTGACTCTGGGACAGTGAAAGCATTGGGGTTACTTAAGCTGTTTTCATTTCTTTTCTCTTTGACCCCCCCCTTTATTTTTTTTTCTGTCTTATTCTCTCTTCCTCCGCTCCACATCGAGAGAGCTGCCTGCATGCCTCTCTTTCATCTCAGAGGATATATAGAGGAGAAAAAAGATTTAAAAGGAGAAAAAAAAAAAAAAAAAAAAAAAAAACAACCCTCAATTGTTTATTGATTTTATAATAGGCTTAGAGCCAGAGAAATAAAGTGGGGGGCTGGCGGACGGTGTGGTCAACCGGAGGCAGTGGCGTGACAAACATGGGGGCTTACGCGCAGGTAACAACGGCTTGAGTCCAAATACGAGGATATTGGCTGAGCCCTTTTTCCATTTTGTTTTGTTTGCTTCTTTCTTTCTTTTCTTTTTTTCCAAACAGCCGCTTGTGGCATTGTTATCCCACTCTTAAACCAGTGTGGACATAATCGCTCCGCTTGCAAACAGGGCACGGCCCCCAGCCCGGGGAGAGTGTAAGGGCGGAGCAGGTTGGAGAGGGGGGGCGTGGCCACTTGGTGATTATAGGATGAAATAGCTCCAAGTGAGACAGAGGAGCTATGGAAGTGATTGAGGCCAATATAACGTACCAATATAACGTAATAGAGAGCAATACAATAAAGGCCGAATTTCAGCATACTTCCAAAATGAGCGAGACACAATTCCTTCTCATTGATGCAAAGTTGGATGTTTAGTTCATGACAATTAAATGTTAGAAACAGAAAATAAAGCTCATAACAGAACAGCTTAATTTGGCTTTCACATCATCACACTTTTGTGACTGCATGTGCACAAACATATACAACAGCATGTGGAGGTTTTGTGTTGTGTGTTTGCGGGTATGTGTGTTGTGTATCTCTACGCCTGTGCATAGATGGGGGTGTGTATGGCCTGATATATGGATGATAACACTAATTAGCTCATTTTGTTTGGGGCACAACACTCATTAAAAACCTAGTGGGGCCATTAACGTTACCGTCCCTCCAAACCGTCGCTGCCGCCATATCAATCTAGGCTGCTATCTTGCCCCGTTCTCCCTGCTTTTAATGGCCTGCGCTTCAGGTTGTTGGATTGAGGAAAGATTTGTGGGTTTGGATCACTCCCCTACTCCTCTCTTATCCGTTCAACCTGCAACTCTTCATTTCTATTTTGATCTTCCATCCTCTATTTCTCCCTCTGAGTCTGTGCATCTGTCTGAATCTTGGTTTCTTTCCTCCCCAACACCCCCCCCATCCCCTTCCCTCTCTATCTCTGTGACACATACCAATTATTACATCTAACTTCCACTCCTGGCTACATGCGCCATCCATACAGTAACGGTTGTTTGCAGAACAGAGCAGGGGAGGGGTCTATGCGTTTTCTCTCAGTGAGGAGGGGCAATGGTGTCTCCAAGCTTTACTGAACACTGTCACCATTATACCGACAAGCCTCCCCATGTTTCACTGAGGCTTGCCACGCCATAAGGCACCCCTCACTCGGTAGTATGAGAGACTGGAGGCGCAGGCCTGCCAGGATTAGATGAACAGGTGTAGCATCCTGCTAACAGATACAACACAAAGCCCATTGAAGCCCATTCTCTCTGGGACTAGCTGTGCTAAAGCTAGCAGCTTCTGCTTTACTAAAAGGGGGGTTCAAATCAATCTACTGTACATGTTGGAGTCGTGATTATGTTCCTGAATTGAGGGAGCTGAGCAGGCATTTGCTAATTGATGGGAAAATGTATTGCAGTGTATGAGTAGGGGGAACTGTTGTAAAAAAAAAGCCGACTTTGTACCACTTTGGAGTGAACCTATACAGCCCTTCCCTGTTACGTGCTCACCTGTTACTTATGTGTACTTTGTGAAACTGACATTACACTGCAAACACAAACTTATGTACTATGTACCTCCTTTTTCATGTTCGTGAAAAACAAGCCAAAATATCATCGGTCTCAGGTTTGGATATTAAGTGTGTTGATGAGATATATGAGTTTGCCATTTGCCCACAGAGTGTAGAGTGTCTCCGACAGAACTGGGGACCATATGGCTGGTGAGAGATTTCCCCCCTCTCTTCCTCTTCGCACAGCCTGACAGCTGGATGGCTGCTAACTGGGGACGAGGAGGCTTGGCAGCTGCAGCTGAGAGCAATGCTTTGATGCCGCTCACCCTTTTCTCTTCTCCTCTCTCTCTCTCTCTCTCTCTCTCTCTCTCTCTCTCTCTCTCTCTCTCTCTCTCTCTCTCTCTCTCTCTCTCTCTCTCGTTCTTCCTCCCTCACTCTCTCTTCCTCTGTCTCTCATTTTTTCCCTCTCTCACAACCACCCGCCAACCCCCCGCTGACCCAATGTAACTAACACAAACTTTCTACAGGTTGAACGAGTGGGAATGCCCGGCTGCAGCTAAAAGTACACTGAAGGCAGGATCTCACAAGTCCATTCATTGATTCTTAGCTGATTTTTTTGTTCAACTTGGTTTCTTCAATACTACATTCATCAACATAGTTGCCTGTGCGGAAAAACAAAATTCAGGTGGGTCACCAGTAGAGTCTGACAATTAAATGGAGGAAGGAAGACTACCTAGTAGATACTCCTCCCGACTTGCACAGCTGCCATTGAAAAGATGACGGTGTGAGAGACAGAGGAGGGGGTGCCCATGGTTGTTGGGGGGTGTGAGGGGGTGTTGTGGGGCGGTGCAAAGAAAAGAAGGGAGAGGAGGAGGGTGAAAAGGCCTCTGGGAACACATTATAATGTACAGCTAGTAAGTACAAAAACTGAAATTTTTTTAAATTTTCCTTTTCCTGCAGTTATGTTTTTTTTATTAATTCCTTTATTTATTCTGTTTTTTTAACTTCAACTGAAAAGAAATCTCTCATAATTTTTACGCCAAACAAAAAAAAAAAATTCCTTGGGTGTGCAGATGCAGATACCTGGCTGCTGTGCAGAATATGAAAGAAACCAGTGTTTTGTTGATTTTTTCTCACTCCAAACTAATGCTAAGGTAAAAGAGTATTTTATTATTAATTATTATTATTATTATTATTATTATTATTATTATTATTATTATTATTATTGTTGTTGTTGTTGTTGTTGAACCAATTTTCTTTCTTAATTTTTGAAATGTGCTTGTTGTAGCCTATAAAAAAAACCTTTAAATAGTGACACATTTATGAATGAAGTCTCATGAGGCAGCCATCTTTCACATTTAGAAGAAATTTCTGTTCGCATTTACAATGTTCAATCCCATTTCTTTTTTTTACAATCTCCAAGCCTGGCAATGCCCACTCTATTTAAGATGTATGATCGATATGGCTGCGACAATATAAGCGTATGCAAAGTTTATACCAAAAAAAGGTAGAGTGAAGGGTTGAATTTTACAGTAAACTCAGTCTTTCGGTTAGATGGATGATGTTGCCAACTCACAAACTGTATCAAAATCATGTCTGTGCTTGGTTACATGAGGAGATCAAATGACACCTTGCTTCAGATAAGGAACAAAGCAGTGCTTGTTGAGTGACACATGTCCTGAATGGTTGATCATATCCCCTATACTTTCCCCTTGCCCTCCAAACTAAAGACACCATCTCCAAGACAAGCTCAGCCGAACAGACCCCCCCCTTTTCTCTCTCTCTCTCTCTCTCTCTCTCTCTCTCTCTCTCTCTCTCTCTCTCTCTCTCTCTCTCTCTCTCTCTCTCTCTCTCTCTCTCTCTCTCTCTCTCTCTCTTTCTATCCGTCTGTCTCTCTCCCTCTCTCTCTCTCTCTCTCTCTCTCTCTCTCTCTCTCTCTCTCTCTCTCTCTCTCTCTCTCTCTCTCTCTCTCAAGCTCTTTCTATCGTATCTATCTTCTCTACCTTTCCCACTTTCTCTTTCCATCAACTTTCTTCATGCTCCTTCCTGTGTTCCCCACATGCAACCCCCTCTACTTTTCACTGTTTCATCCTCCTTTCCTTCCTTTTCCTTTCCTTCTCTTATTTGCTTCTATGGTGTCCCCCTTCAGCGCCTCCCTCTATCTCTCCCTTACTATCTCTCATTCATTCCTTTTGACTCTGCCAGCCCCACCCCTCCCCAATTTCCTCTCTTTCCTTTTCTCCCTTCCCTCTCTCCCACTGTGAAGAGTCTCCCCTGTTGCTGCTGGTATCAGCCAGCTATGACCCATGGTAGTGGTGCATGGAAGGGGAGAGGAAAGGAGAGGAGAGGAGAGGAGAAGAGAGGAGAGGAGAAAAAGAAGAGAGGAGCTAGGAGAGGAGAGAAGAGTTTGGCTGGAGCCGAGAGGAGAGCAGCTGGGCACGGCTAACAGGGAATGATAATGACCTCAGAAATCTGCTGTTCGCTCCACAACAATAGGGTGCTCAGTCGCCTGGAAAATTGTGTTCATCAGCTAGCTCTGCTCACTTACTAATTGACATTGCCAAATATTTTAAGAACAATTGGAATGCGGTAGGGGGAGAGAGCAAGAAAAAAAAATATTAAAAAAAAAAGCTCAGAGATCTTAATCCCTGGACCTAATTCAGCCCCCCTGTCATTTTCCACCCTCGTTGCCTCTGTCTCTTCTTTGTTCGATTTCTCTTGTTTTTATTTATGTATTTATTTTTTTATCGGAGGACGTAGCTACTACTAAGAAAGAAGCACATTTTTCATGTCGTTTTCTGCTCTCATGTCAGCAGCCTGATGCTGACACAAAAGGCTTTTTATGTGACCTGTCAATGGGGTTAAGAGGAGGAGATGGAGAGGGATCACGGGGGGGTTGAATTAGAGTATGACAGAGTGAAGGGAGAGAGTGAAAAAAGAGTGAGCAAGCGGGAGAGAAAGAGAGAGAGGACAAGAGAATGAGAGAAAGAAAGGAAAAAAGTAGGGAACAACAAGGGGGAAAAAGGCAGAGATTCCTCGGTCATGGTATCACACGTCTGGCCCTCCATTTTTAATGAGGCAAAGGTCAATGTATTCTCTTGCTCTTTCATGCACAGGAGGAACCCCAATCATGCCCAAGTTAACTTGTTCAAACAAAGCGCCCCCCCCAGCCCCCGACACCCCCACCCTCTCATCCGTTGCCATCCATTTGCATTCTCCGACCAAGAGCCCTGCCTCATTTCACAGGAATCCTGCATTGACGGGGTCAGACAGCTGTCACTGGACAGAGAAAAGGAACTTGGCGTTCCCCTTGTTCAACTTCACCCTCCCCTAAGTCTTTCCATTAAGCCCACACATAAACAATCAAACAGAAGGAACAGTTTCCTTTTTTTTTGGGTTTCCTCGTTTTTAAAGGTAGCGTGGCTTTCCTTTCGCCCGGTAGTTTGGACAAATGCATGTGTGGATCTAGGGAACGAGACCGGGTAAACCCACGGTGCCAGCACCACCAGGTGTGCCTATAATGTCAGTGTCTATTATCTCTCCATAGTCGCCTTTGTTTTCAGTTTATTTATTTCCTCTTAAGCCACGCGTGAGTCTCTCCTCTCACATGTTCAATCAACTTAACTTCTCTTGCATTTTAAAACTCCTGGAGCCACACACAAGTCACCTTCGCTCTCGCTCTTCTCCCTCTATTTTAGCAGTGACACCGGGGAAGATAGCGTGTTGATGTATTAAGAATATTAATATGCAAACAGTCTACCTGACGCAGTAAGGCAGCCTTCTGTTATGGAAAGATAAATATTATGTTTTAATTATAAAAACATAAAACAGAAATGGGGGAGACTGAAGGAGAAGAGGAGGTTAAGAAACGTGTGTGTGTGTGCACGAATGTGTGTGTGTGTGTGTGTGTGTGTGTACGAATGTGTGTGTATGTATATGTGTGTGTGTGTGTGTGTGTGTGTGTGTGTGTGTATGAGAGAGACAGAGTTTGTGTGCCAAAGAGACTCGTTCCAGGAAAAAGTAAGTTGTGTTTTGGCAAACATTTGGAATTGAAAAGAGTGGATGGCATAATGTGATGCAGTTCATTGTTGGATGTGATGCCCCATCATATCACTCTCTCTTCTCTTTCTTTCTTTCTCTCTGACTGTTCCGACTGTCTCTTTCCAGCAAGTTACTTGCACATACATATCTTTATTCACCAATTTCTCACTCTCTCAATGCCCCCCCCCACCTTTTTTTTTATCCCCAGTACTAGCTTCTTAAGCAAGCGGGGAATCCTAACGTGATCATTAAGACATAAAAATGGACTGATAAATGTTTCATAAGGACAAGGTTAGCTACTGATAGCCACCAAGGAATAGCAAGGAGCAACAGAAAAAAGAAAGAAAAAAAGAAGCAAACCCGTGCTTGCCATCACTCCCTTGCTTAAACAAGCTCGTTGGAATACAACTGGAATTTTAAAATGTCTAAAAAGCCTAGGCTAATTCCCACCATGGGTAATATTTACAAATTGAGTCTAAAAGACAGAGAGAGAGAGAGAGTGCAAGAAAGGGAGAGAGAAATCAAATGAACTGCGGCGGGAAGAAGGGGAAGAAGAAGAGAGAAATAAATTGGCCCTTTATATTGTGCGAGCGTGAACAAAAATACTAAGTCTGCATTTATCCGAGACATGTCAATCAGCACTGCACACTGACAATTAGTGTGTTTGAATAGAACTTTTATCATTTATGAGACACCAGAGTCCTGACCTACTGTACAAAAATACAGCTTGGGGAATGAATGTGCCTGCAACACAATGACTGTCTATTTAAGTTTGGTGACACATAAAAAATAAAGATATGACAGGCAAGAATCCTTCAAATGAGTGGGGGTAGAAACCACAGGTTTATAACCATTGAGTTCACTGATTATAGAGAAAAGAAGAATGGGGTTGTGTATGTGTGTATGTGTGTGTGTGTGTGTGTGTGTGTGTGTGTGTGTGTGTGTGAGAGGTGTGTGGAATGTGAGTGAGGTTGAATTGTAGAGGAACAGATGTCAATTACAAAGAGAAAGTAATTTATGTAGCAGACAGAAAATGAAAAGAGAAAGGCATAGTTCATTATTTTTTAATGCATATTATTTTACACACACACACACACACACACACACACACACACATGCACGGGGGACTGGCCTCATTTTAAAGTCTAGGCTACAGTGTGATGAACCAGAGTGAAGTGCAATAGGAGCACTATGGTATACAGCAAGGCGTTGTGTGTTAGGACAATTGCCAGCTCTTGCAAGCAGAGTTATGGCTCTCCTTAATGGGTATCTAGCAATATGGTGAGGAGCCACTAGCTTCTTAAAATATGTCCAGGTTCCCACACGGGTTATGTCTTTTCACCTTTCGGCTCTTTTTATTCCCCGGACGGTGTCCGGACTCAGCATCTAGGTGACACAAGCGTGAGCGAGCTTTAACCAGGTGTTAATGTATGCACCTTAGATCGCTTAATCTAAAACATGTTCCTCCCCTAAAGCCACGGGCCAGGTGGAGCCCTTTGATGTGGTAGGATTTAAATACTGAAGCTCCGATGGGACACGGGACAGAAGGCTGCATATTTGTGCCTTTGAAACGCTGTCTGTGCAGTTAGCTCGCCGACTTCCTGCAGCACCTCCGTAAACTTTGGAAAAGCGGTTTCAATTTCTCAATCGATACATGTGTGCTCACTTATCTCCAGATATCAACTCCTGGTTGATTTCATCTACAGGTCAAGAATCTGTAGTTTAAAATATAAACTGTGTACTAATTGGTAGACTTTGCATATTTTAAAAAAAAAAAGGAAAACCAATCCCAACCTGAAGGGTGCTCCTGTTTAATATTGATCATTGCACTCAGAGTGACGGAGTACAAAGAGTGACAGTTAACAGCAAGCAAGATCGACAAATCACTACATGCATATTTACATTAATCTGGATCTTGTTCATCTCCACTTTATTCCTGTCTTAATGACACAGTAATTACACAGTAACAGTTTGTCTGCATGTGTAATTACGCCCCGATTGTAACGATGCAATTAGATGAATATCCCCGCTTTATAACCTAAGGCATCGAGTCGGCAAATCCAATTTCAATTTGTATGGAGCGAGCATTTTGCCTGCTTGTTTGAGCTGCGGTAAAGACCCAGGGATATGTGGGCTAATCCTCGCCATGTTAAAACGCTGTTCCTCTTAAAAAAATATTTAGACATGGGGGATTCTCTAGACACAGAGGGAGAGTGTGAGAGCATGTGTGTGTGTGTGTGTGTGTGTGTGTGTGAGAGAGAGAGAGAGAGAGAGAGAGAGAGAAGGAGAGAGAGGGAGAGAGAAAGAGAGAGAGGGAGAGAGAGAGCGGCTCCTTGCCTGCAGGGAGAGGTGGGAGGAAGGTTTTGGAGGATGGAGAGGAGGGGTGGGGGTGGGAGTTGTGTAGGTAAAGTACATGCTCGGTAGACTAGTCCTGCTTTAGGCCCTATATGCAACACTGAAATCCTTCATCCATTTTTTTTTCTTCACAGATTCTGAAGTGTGTGTGTGTGTGTGTCAGCCACACCATCCCTATCAAATGGAGGACACCTTCATGTAAAAAGATGGGAATCTCATCGGCACGCCGCTTGTAACGGTTACAACCATCATTTAAGCACACCACATTGTTTAGCACCTGGTCTTCCAGCTTTTGTTGTTGTTGTTGTTGTTTTTCTCCAGTGGTACTGATTACCTAAGGTCTGTCTGTAGCTCAAAAGCCAACTTCTTTAGCTCGCTTCGAAGACCCGGACACCACAGTGTGTGTTATCTGCCGACACAATCACTTTGAATCCCCTGAATTAGACATAACAATAGTTTCAAAGTCAAGTCAAGCAAGAAATAACTAAACAATAAGAAATGATGGGCATAAAGGTAATTACTTTTTGGTGTTTATTTTTTTATTTTTTTCGAAAAGAATTCCGTTAAAATCTGATGTGTAGCTTGCCGCCGAGCCAAGTTGGAAGGGGCCCTTAAAGGACACCTCTGACAGGCCATTGTTTCTCTATTTTCTTTTCATACTTTTGTTTTTTTTTCCCCCTCCTTTGCCTTTAAACAAGTGCAGCATCAAAGACAAAAGTGGTGCAGTCGACCTTCTTTCACAGTTGAGATGTTACTGTTGATTACTGTAATTCAAGTTTAACTTGAAATTGCTGCAGGAAGGTGGCAGGGCACACACACACACACACACACACACACACACACACACACACACACACACACACACACACACACACACACGCACAACTGCAAGTACTTTTTCTCACTAGACTAAAAGAAGTCTGAGTTATTAAGACAAAGACAAAGGCATAACTAACCACATCCTGTTCGCTTAAGAAAAATTGACATACACAAGTAGCCACACACACACACACACACACACACTCTCAAACACAGGAAAAGCCTGACACCTTTCTCCACATGACTTCAGATGTATTTTTTTCTCACACATCAAAGCCTCTAATTCAAGAGTCCCAGAGCTCATAACGTGAACATTATTGTGAGTCTTGTGAAGGAAGAGACTTTAAGGCTCTGCTACCTCTGATCATCGGAGGAAAGGAAACTAAAATGGTGAAAGTGATGAAAATAAAATATGAAATCAGTTCACTTTATATGTTCTGAATTCTATTCTATTCATATAGGACTACTATGGCCATTTAGTTTAATTTTATCTGACGTCTCAACATTCCACCTGTGCCGTTAACCTGGAGCACAGGGTTTACAGTTCAGTATGTGAATCTAGGTCAAACACTCACCAAGATCTCAGATAACAGTGGCAGGACCTCTTTTACATCACAGTGGATCAGACAGACAGAAAGCTTTCAGTCATGCCATTTCATCAAATACTGATGGCTTCGACTCGGACTGAGCACTGAGCTGGGAGACTGACTGTGGCTCAAATAAACTGCATTTAAAAAACACCTATAGACACCCATGAGTCTCTAAGGTCAATTATCAAGGCCTTCAAAAAACAAAATTATAGAAGATAATTTTGAAATAAGAACATGGAAAAGGTTATTTAAAAGATGAATTTGAATAGGACAAGCATGCACATACATTTGTGTAGGACTTTATTTCATCAGTAACGAATGAATAACAAAATATTGCTACCTCATCTCCATTACTCAATATTCCTACTACATTGTTGATTACATCATCCCAAACGTCCTTTTTTAGTCTTTTTTTTCTTTAGTAAGTATTGTAAGTAGACTGTCCAGGCACTTCATTAAACCTTTACTCGGTGAGGATGAGTTTTCATTGTGAATTATAATTAACTGTAATTGTAAAAAGGCATTTTTTTTACATTTTCATACTTGGAAATATTTTTCATTTAAGAGAATCTTTGCAAGTTGCATATAACTGCAGACATATGGATGAGACGCTTTTGCATTCGCTTGTGTTAACATACACTGTTTTGCATAATTAACTGATGGGAATGGCTCTATTGTCCAGCCTTGATTTTCATCACTTTTTAACAAAACACGATAACACACTGGACCATTTCCTGTGTGTCCCGGGGAACTGGTCTGCAAACATTTAACCACGTTCCACACCGAATCAATATCCCTGCGAGCTTTTGTCCCTGTTTCTAGTTACACACTTTTTTCTCCTTTTTTTCTTTATCACTCACTGGATGTAAATACCTCTGAAGTTGCTGAAAAACCACAAGCTGTACTCATCAGATTCAAAGTACTTGAGTCAAAAGAAATGGAGTAACAGAGAGAATGAAAGACAGTGTTGGAGAGAGAGAGAGAGAGAGAGAGAGAGAGAGAGAGAGAGAGAGAGAGAGAGAGAGAGAGAGAGAGAGAGAGAGAGAGAGAGAGAGAGAGAGAGAGAGAGAGATGGAGAACTTCCAACATTAAAATTCAGAAGATAATTACATCCGCTACACCCCCACCCTGTTGAGAAAGTGCTATGTTTAATAGTCTCTATAAAGAAAATAGGTTTTTATCTCGCTCTCATTTTCATTAATTCCTAATTGGGGTGGGGGTTGTCTGTTATTATTTCTTAGATTAAAATAAACATAGCCCGTCCCATGTTCAAATCCATCACACTACACGGGCATGATAAGGACTTCATGCCTCTGTGAATAAATAAACAATTTCGTCTCCACTGGTGGAATTAAGTTGCTTACAGCCTTAAGCTAAGCCACTCTGATTTATATTTATATATTTTTTTTCTCTCAAAAGACTTAAAAGCACATCCCGGCTTTTGCAAATGAAGTTCACCATTTTTTTTGACCTGATTTATATGTATATCTTTAATTAGTGTCTTGTTTAGCTTAAACCGTCTGATTATCGCATAGTCGTGACCTAATTACTGTGCACGCTTCTTAGCGCTGGCGTGGCGCCCCGAGGAGCAAGCGAAAGTTACCTTTAAAAAACTTCTGTAATCATTAGCAACGAGCCTCCCTTAATCCTACTAAACATACACATTATCTAGCCCCGGCCGGCCTGTGTTTACTGGGTTAGGGAGGGGCGAGGAAGGGTATGGTTGTCTCCGACGTGTTTATTAAAGACATGTATTAATCACTGCAGTTAAAATGAGTCCATCCCTGTGCTCCCGGTCTTTACTGAAGTCCCATGTGGAGCTGAGCTGTTTGCCTATAAACATGGCTGCTAGCCTTTGTGATACAGGACCTTCACTGGTTGGAGTACCATAATATTGTGTTTCATATGGCCTGTTGTCAGTGGGTATCTTGGATAGCAAAAAAAAAAAAAAAAAAAAACAACATCAGGGTAGTTGTTTGGTGCATATAACCGGTAAGTGCAGTTTTTATCTTTTGATTATCATATCTGCTTTACTATTAGAGGAACTGTCAAGTGAGGCAGTGTCTCAATCTATACTTGACTGTGTACTTTTGTAAGTTCAAATTCTGTCTGTACGTGTTTGTGTGTAAGGAATCCTGCATAAGCAGACCTCTCTATGAGGGTGTTTGATGGGTATTTGAACAAAGGCGCTAAGTATCTGAGTTATGTGCGGAATGTGCAGCTCTGGTTTGTTAGTGAGTACTTTTTGTGTTTTTTTTAATTCCCTTTTGAGAGGAGAGATTTGATCAGTCAACCCCACATCCCCTGCCTATAAGCTAATGTGTGCGCCTATTGGCGCCCCCCCCCCACACACACACACACACACACACACACACACACACACACACACACACACACACACACACACACACAGGAAAAACTATATACTCTCAGTAATTCTTTCAGTGTTATGTAGGGCCCAGGACTATGAGACAGTTGTGTTAATTGCAAATAGCATTTGTCACATGGAGAGTATACCACTGGAGAAAACTTTTTATCCACAGACTGACCAGAAATACAAGTGGTTATGACTTGTTATTGTGGAGTTTCTAGACAATCTTACCTGAGGATGGTGATGAGGGATGCGGGCTGTCATCCTGGACACTGCCTGTTTGGGAGTGTCCTCCCCCAGCTCCACTCTCTTCTGTCACATTGGATGACCCCGGGGTGGTGGAACGACTGATGGACTGGGACTCTGGGTCACTGGCTGATCCACGGCGCTCCTCCAAGCCCTGCTGCTGGAGTGCCTCCTCCATACCTCTCCTGTCTTTGCTGTGGACACGGGAGTGGACAACCATCTGGTGGTATGTTCGGAAGACCCGGCCGCAGTCAGGGCACTCTGTGGGCTTCTCCTTCAGGCCTGAGAGGCTGTAGTCAAGACTAGGGCTTCCTAAGCCCACCAGGCCTGCGGTTGCCCCCCCGCCACCATGGTGAGACATGTAGTCACGGTGGCTGTCATAGCTGCCTCCGTCCTCCTTCATGGGTATCATAGAGCTGATAGCAACCTTGGATCCCTGCAAGGCTTCAGAGAGCTGCTTCTGTTTTGAGCTCTCAGTGGGAAAGGAGTAGTCATGTTTCTCCTTGGAAAAGGAGGTGAGGCTCCCAGTGCTGCCACCACCACCTGCAATCTCGTCTTCTTGCCCATGGGGCATGTGATGCTGCTGTTGCTGCGGCTGCTCCTTGGGCATGAATGCTCGGTCCATGGCCATGCCACGTGCCATGATCTGCCAGGCCTGGTAGCTATTGAGGGGTTCCATTTCTGCCACCTTGGCCGCTGCCTGGAGGCGTTCCATACAGCTGGATTTCAGTGGTGGCACCAGGTTTAGGCAGCCCAGGAGTGAGCGCTTCTCATTCTCGCCCAGCCCATGGCCTATGCTGGCTGCCATAGGTCCCAGCAGTTTTCCCAGCATCTCTTTCTCCTTTATGGCTATCCCTGCTTTGGCTAGCATTTGGTGTTGCTCGCTCAGGCTCTGTTTGTCTGGTGAGAGGAATCCTCCCTGAAGACAGGAGATGTAGCGGGAGTATAGGTTGGCATGAGCCTCCTGAGCCAGGCTGCTCATGCTGTTGACAGAGACCATGTCCTGCTCGCTGGGTTGAGGTGGCTTGCTCTTGATGGCCAGCTTGTTGAGATGCACCTTCATGTGGTTCTTAAGGAACCAGGGTTCTTTGAAGCGACGTCCGCAAATTTGGCAGCAGTGCTCGAATGAATCCTTGTGCTTGCGCATATGACCCTTGAGGAACCAGGCTTGGCTGAACACTTGGCCACACACCTCACATCTAAATTCATTGGCCGTTCTCTCGCCACCAGCGCCACCAGCTCCCTGGCCTTGTGTGGTCTCAGCTGTAATGTGAGCCTTCTCCACATGACTGATCAACTCCTCCTCCTGAGAGGCAGCAAACTCACACAGAGTGCATTTATAGGGCTTGTGGAGGATACGAATGTGGCGATCCAGCTCCTCACGCTTCTTAAACTTCCCTTTGCAGAAGGTACAACGGAAGCCTGTAGTAGGATTGAGAGATTGTTCATCCTGTGCGCCAGCCGGCTTGGGTGAAGAAGAAGGCTGGGAGAGTGAGTCTGGAGTGGTGAGGCCTGAGGGGGTGAGGAGGCCACAAGCTGACCCTGGCTGCTGCTGGTGGGTGTTAGCACTGTTGTTAAGGCCCAGATGGGGCTGATGATGCTGTATGGGTTGAGCCGTCTGAAGGAGACCTCCACTTCCTCTCATCTGCTTATCCCTCAGGATGGCCCTTTCCTCCAGTTCATGCAGCAGGCGGTTCTCCTCCCGGACACGACCTCGTCCCTTACCCAGGTTGCCCAGCTTGTGAGTGCGGAGATGGATCTTCAGGTTGCCCTTCTGGGCTGCACGGTGGTCACAGTAGGGACACTTGAAGGGCTTCTCACCTGTGTGTGTGCGCATGTGCAATGACAGGATGCTATTGAAACGGAAGCGCTTGCCACACAGTGGGCAGGGATATTTTCTGTTTTTGCGGGCGTCATCTTCAATATCATTCATCTGAGACATAATGCCGAGGTTCTGCCCATTCAAGAACTGCTGTAGGTCAACACGCCCATTCAACCCGCTCAGTGCCCCCGCGTCAATGTCCCGGTTGAGTTGATTGGCTAATAGGGCCATCTGGCTGCTAATTGGTTGGCTGGCCAGGGCTGCGTGGTGGGTCTTCTCGTCCAGTGGGGTGGCTGCCCTCTCCTCAGGGATCTGTTGCGGGCGGTGCAGGTCAGGGAAGGCGTGTCCTAGCTGGGCAGTAAGCTGGTGAAGTTTCTGGCTGATGGGATAGCGGCCATTTAGGACAGCATTGCTCAGATGGGCGTCAGCATCAGGAACTGCTGATGATACACCAAGGCACAAACTAGAGTCCTCCATCCTGTTATAGTGGAAAAAAGACAGACACAAGGGGAAGTCTTTTAATAATGATTGTATCATGAAAAATAAACCAAGTTTATTTTAATGTATTTGTCAAAATAATAAGATCATTTGCATTGATAGCTTACATATTTATAATTCATTATTTCTAAGTGATGATTCTCGCTAGAAAAAACAAAACAAAACACTAAAAACAGTACAATATAACCACTGAATTTTTCACTCTTTTAAGGGAAATTACACTTGAACTCTTACACTGAGCACGTGAGAAAAAAATCAATTGCTTTGATTCACAAAGCACCGTGTGTACTGTCAGTGCCAAGGGCCCAGAGAGAAACTCTGACTCCTTAGAACTTTCTCAGAACATAACACCATTTTGGATGGAATAATTACTCCGTAAACACAGTGAGCGGTGTATAATTAAGCTACTTGTGCCCATCCTATCAAAATTCCTCCAATTACACGCCTTAATGAAACAGAGCAACAGCATTGTTATGAAGCCACTGCAATACTACAATTATGATATTAACAATAGCACTTAAAACCAAGGGGTTACTCCAGTAAACACAACAGTCTTATCTCTGTGCCGTGACACTTGTCTTGGCATAATATTCCATTAAAGAGCCGCAATACATTTGATGTGAATCACTCCACTCCCCCCTGCCTCTTCCTATCCCCCAGATTCTCTCTCACACTTTTCTCTCTACCTCACTCCCATTTGGCTTCCAAGATAGAAAAAAAAAACAATGGTCAAATTGAAAAGGTTCCTATTGTATCAGAAATCTATCCGTTACACACACACACACACACACACACACACACACACACACACACACACGCGCGCGCATGCACGCACACAAATACCACAGAACAAAGGAAAGATGGTGAAGTCCTGTGTTCCTGTGATATTCCTAAACTGCGCCACATTTTCTCATTGAGCATTTGGTACTGCCGCTAAACCTGCTTTCATTTCATATGGAACGTCAACGAATAAAAAAAAAAGGAAAAAAAAAGAAAAGAATAACATTGGATTTAATGCATATCCATCTGCTCTCCAGCTGGAGAGGAATAAACATCTATCTGCTCACTTCCTCTGGCTGCTGGTAGGGGTCAACCCTCAGAAACAATAACCCCAGTTCTGCTTTGGTCAACAAAATATTGTATAATATCTCATTAAGCTGATTAGTATGCTGCCTGGTAACCATAGCAGTCACTGCACTATAACGCATGATTATAATCAAAAATCCTCGCGGGGTGAGGCGGTCTAAGCACTGGCATGAGGTGAGTTCACTTTTAGGGGGAATGTGACCAGTTTAGGGAGCTTATGTGCCCAATCTGGTGCTGACGGGAAACACAGCCACCCTACATATGTGCACACGTGTGGTGTGCATTATATTCGTTGAGCTTTTGTCAGACTCTGTCTGTCTTGTTTGCTTTCTCCTTCTCTTTGTCTCTCAGTTTATTTGTTTTGTGTTTCCATCATCCTCTCTCATTGTCTCATTGTCACGCTCTTCGTCTATTTTGATTTTGATTTTTTTTTTTGATTTGATATACTCTATCGATCCCCAAAGGGAAATTCTTCTCTGCATTTAACCCATCCTAGCCGTGTAGCTAGGAGCAGTGGGCAGCCGCCGTGCAGCACCAGGGGACCAACTCTAGTTCTTCTTGCCATGCCTCGTTCTAGGGCACAGGCAGGAGTCTTAACCCTAACACATGTCTTTTTTTTCCCTCCTTTTCTCCCCAATTGTATTTGGCCAATTACCCCACTCTTCCGAGCCATCCCAGTCGCTGCTCCACGCCTTCTGCCGAACCGGGGAAGGTTGCAGACTACCACATGTCTCCTCCAATACATGTGGAGTCACCAGCCACTTCTTTTCACCTGACAGTGAGGAGTTTTGCCAGGGGGACATAGTGCATGGGAGGATCACGCTATTCCCCCCAGTTCCCCTCCCCCCTGAACAGGTGCCCCGACTGACCAGGACACATACCCATATCCGGCTTCCTACCCGCAGACAAAGCTAATTGTGTCTGTAGAGACGCCCGACCAAGCCAGAGGTAACACGGGGATTCGAACCGGCGATCCCCATGTTGGTAGGCAACAGAATAGACCGCTACACTACCTGGATGCCATAATGTCTTTCTTTTTTTTATGGTGGGGGAAACCGGAGCACCTGGAGAAAACCCACTGCAGACACGGGGAGAACATTAACTAACTAACTGTATTTGTCTAACTGTATTTGTAAGACAAGGAGGACACTAGTTTGAGCCGTGGCTCTTTCATGGGATTTTCCCCCCCCCTCTCCTCTCTCTGTCCTGTCAGTAGGAGGCCAGTAGACATAAGGGCTGCCTGTTCTTTCAGCCACTGGTCCCTCCAACACACTGGTGATGGTGGATTCTTATCTCTGGGACATGAATCAGACACTGTGACCAGCTTCGCTTCAGCTGGAATGCTTGTGGGCTGCCCTTTTGAATGCTTCTCACTTCTCCTCACAAGTATCATAAAGCAACCCGGTCGAATTCAGAACGAATATAATGGGCCTGCTATGTTCCATCGGCTTCTGTGTAATGGCCAGACATGCGTCTGTCGAAGCCTCCTTAAATTTATTACTGAGCATATAAGCTTATTCTCATGAGACTTGGATAAGACTGCGCTTCTCCAAGATATAAAACATTTTGAATGCCTCACAGTAAAAGGGTGATATTGAAATAGAAAAAAAAAATATATATATGTACGTTTATTGTGAGACTAATATTGGGAGAATAGAGGAGGAGAGATAAAACTTTGTTAGGCTGCTTAAAATGACTCGGGTCTTAAATTATATTTATGTGACACCCCAGTCGTCATTGCAAAGCGTGCAAAGCGTGCCTATATTGGAGAAGACCTTATTTGAATGGGCTCTTTTTACGGAGGCGGTTGCCTTTTGGAATAGAAATCTGTGATTTAAACTAGGCTGATGAGCTGTTGCTCATTTGGGGAGATAGCAGCTTGCCCTTTTCTCCAATTTGATTTCTGCCTTTATCTTTAACATATAACAAAGGCAGATAGACAATGGAATAATGTGAAATGAACTGACAAATCCAGTTTGTGGGGTTTTTTTTATTTATTATTTTTTATAACATATCCTGGCTGACGAGCGTATGCAAATGAGGTGCATTAATATGCTTGCCTTGCTCCCGAGTCATTTTATATTTTTCACCCTGATTAAAAAGGACATGTCTTATGTGACATTCCCACTCCACTCATACCAACACACACACACACACACACACACACACACACACACACATGCAAGGGTGTGTACTAGCAGACACACTCATCAGCACACAGGCACAGCCAAAAAACTCACATACAACCCGTGGACTATATAGACAACAATGCTGTACACAAATAACGTGAAATTGTGAATGTCATACAAACTCTACCAGCAACTTGAAAATGCCTCCCCACAACAGTAGTCTTAACCACCGGCTCTACTTTGCCAGTGTTTTGACGTTTAGTATAAATAGCATTAAACATATTACCAAAGCACCAACTTCGCAGAATTAAACTCAAAACCGAAAACCCGAAACCAAAAAAAAAATAAAAAAAAATCACGATTTCTCAAGATCAATTCTTCAGGTTTGCCGCTGCCATTCTTACCGATTCGTTGACTATAAGGGCCTTGCAACATTGTGTCTCTGGGAACAGATTGCCGTTGCGAACATAGCTGTGTCGCCTTTTTAATCTCAACTACTTAAATGCAACATAAACACCACGTACAAGCCCGAGCACTATGGATGTAAGTATCTGCCTTTTCCCTGGCCGGTAGCATGTATAACCTTATCACCACCTGGAGTGCACAGCGTTGCTGCTTCATTAAAGCTATTGGCTCATCTGATGCCTCTGAAACCACAAAGACTTCCTTCAGCACTTTCTCACAGAGGTTCAGTTGTTGTCTTTACAGTTTGTGGTTTAATATTTAGCAAAATGCCACATGCATCCACACTTAGTACACCTAAATCCTCTCTCTGTCTCTCTCTCTCTCTCTCTCTAGCTCTCTTTAGCTCTCTTTAGCTCTCTCTCTAGCTTTCTCTAACTCTTTCTGTCTCGCTAGCTCTCTTTCTCTAGCTCTCTATCTCCCCCCCCTCACAAACACACATGTGTGCACACACACACACACACACACACACACACACACACACACACACACACACACACACACATGCACGCACGCACGCACGCATGCAACCTGATTTCACTTGGTTTCTCTTAACACATTTTTCTTCTCTTTTCTCCTCAAGCCTCAGCTTAATTATAAGTGGTATCTGTGACACAATGGAACTGTATTTCAGTCAGAATTTAAATGTGCTGAGTTCATTTCTGTCTTATCAATATTAGCACGCATCATAAATGCATAAGGGATTTATGTGTTCTCCTCTATAATTTTAACTGTTAAATTATTTAAGTTTGTGAAAGACAATTTTAACAATAGGAACAGACTACACAATACAAGCTCATGTTGAAATAAACAATCTTTAGACATGAATAACTACCCAGAATAGTATTTCCTATAGCTACAGGGTCGGCTGAATTTTGTTACAAAACTTGTCTGACATTTAAGACAAGAAAGAGGGGGGAAAAAAACCCTACAGGATCGAAAAGCCATTAGTTGGACTTTACTTTGTTATTTTGGCATGTATTGACACAAAACCCATCAACTAATCACAATGCAATACCTCATTAAGTCCTAATTAACAAATTCATTGCATTAAACAAATCAATCATTATTCACAATGTGCTGAATTCCATCATATTTGCACCAAATCATTAATGAGTAGGATGCCGGAGAAAACAGCAATCTGATGTCGAAGAGAGAATGTGAGTGTTTACCATATGTTACATATACAGGGTGATGGATGCTAAATATTTACTGCTTACACAACCAGCAGAGAGATGCTGCTCCGAGCAAGCGCTGCAAGAACATTACGGCTGTTTCTTTCAAACTAGAATTATTAGTTATGTAGATTTATTTTTCTCCTTGGGTTGAAAGTTAGAAGAAAAGTCATGGGTGATTTGTAGTGTGAGTGTGGTGCCTTGTCCAGACCAGGTAGGAGCAGCTTGTGCTTAGTCTCTATTGTAGGTGGTCTTCACAATGATTCTAGTTATTCTCATGAAAAAGGCTGAGACGTGCACCTTTATTTCTCTCTTTCTCTCTCTCTGTCTCTCTCTGTCTCTCTGTCTATTTTGCTCTCTCTTCTTTCTTTCTTCTTCACTCTTTTTTTGTGCTTCAGAAAACTGTAAACCAATAGAATACATGCACAATAGAACTCTAGTCCTAAAGCCAAAGTCCATCAGATGTCTTTAGCCTCTTTGTTAAAATCTCCGAATCTCCACAATCATGAATCAAAACTTGGTTTCAAATACAAACATTTTAAGTCACGGACAGGATCAGGTCTCACCATCTCGACACTCGGTTCGTTTGGAATTAATCTAAATTATGGAGGTCATAACGTGAGAGAATAACATTGAGGTAGGGAAGAATTATGGCCGGACCTCAATAGGTCAGTGACAAATATGAATGAACACAGGAGTCCTGCCCTCTTCCTTCTTTCTCTTGCACAATATGTCATTGAGAGCTGCTTAAAAGGCCCTGTCAACAGGTAGTTCAACTTTCAGCTCATCCCCACCAATCAGCGGGTGCCCCCCTGATGAAGAGAAAAGAAAGGCACATGGAGAGGGGAAAAGAGAAAAATGTTGTGGATCTTTTTATCCATCCGTCCCTCTGACAACCTTGCGGGGGGATGCCATGGGAGGAAGATCAATGCAGGACAAGCGGATTCCCACAGTTCATTGTTCTGGGCTGGCCAAATCATCTTCCCAAGTCGGCCTGCAGCTCAAAGCTTCCCTTTATGATAACCATCCCTGGTATTATTCCCACTATGATGATGATGACCCGCAGATGTCTCTGTCTGCGTGTGTGTGTGTGTGTGTGTGTGTGTGTGTGTGTGTGTGTGTGTGTGTGTGTGTGTGTGTGTGTGTGTGTGTGTGTGTATGTGTGTGTATGTGTTGCCTGTGTGCGTGCACGTGTGCATCTGTGTGAGCCTCTCCCCTCCTGAGTGTGCTACAATAGCGGTCGCAGTGGTGCGTACAGACCCCTGCTGCAGCTTTAAAAGCGGCACGATGAGAGCAGAATTGTTAGCGCTGTGCATTTGTTAAGAAGTACAGTGACAGTAGCAAACATACATCACATAAAAAGAAACAAAAGAGAGAGAGAGAGAGAGAGAGAGAGAGAGAGAGAGAGAGAGAGAGAGAGAGAGAGAGAGAGAGAGAGAGAGAGAGAGAGAGAGAGAGAGAGAGAGAGAGAACATGACAGTGATAGTGGTGGTTGCAAACTATTTTTCAAGGTGTTCTGCGTATCCTGTTCCTTTAGTAACCTCTGACTCGATCATTTGTTGTGCCTTCTGTAAGGTGATAAAACAAATCAAGTTTGACTCTACAGTCAAACAAATGTAGTTTGATGGTAAACTTAAAACAGTTGAATTCATAGTTTAACCATTTTTTTTCTGACCAAACCAGCACCTACTAGTGTAATGCACCTACTATAACTTCTGTATTACTCTGACCATTCTGAGCTACAGCAAAACAGTTGGATAAGGCTAAAGCTATCTTCAGAACCGAGGTGCCTCATGTCTACTGATTTTATGAACAAACATCTTGTGTTTATGTTTATGTGTGTGTGTGTGTGTGTGTGTGTGTGTGTGTGTGTGTGTGTGTGAACCCTGTGATGTCCTGGCAGCCTGTCCAGGGTGTCCCCCTACCTGCCGCCCAGGTGGGGAGACACCCTGGGATAGGCTCCAGCATCCCCGCAACCCTGAGAGCAGGATAAGCGGGTTGGATAATGGATGGATGGGTGGATGGCTGGATGGATGGATGGATGGATTGAATGGATGGACATCTTGCATTTGAACTCTGTCAGATAACCAGAGTTATAACTAAAGTTAACTACAGGCCGAGTGAAGGAGGTTCTCCTATGCCCTTTACAAAAAGGATCTGCATACCACCAAAACCATTTGCCCTCGTGATTATTAGTCAAACAATGATTACTTCTTGATGTTGGAATTTTTTTGTGTGGTTTGTCTGTGATTGAGCTCTTCTTCCTGGCACATCAGCTGTAACAGTTAGCCACTTATCTATATGTGTGTGTGTGTGTGTGTGTGTCTGCATGTGTGTGATGTGTGTGCCTGTGTGTCAGTTAGACAACAAACATGGTAGTATGTAGTGACCATGCATGGTTACTCTGCAGATAAAGAGAGAGACAATGACCACAGTGTATCTGTCAAAGCTTACATCATCTCTCTCTTCACTGCATGTTAATAAAGCAAACACACACACACACACACACACACACACACACACACACACACACACACACACACACACACACACACACAAATAGGTCACGTCATTGTGGGGTGGTTTGCAGCGGAAGAACAGTGATGACATCCTAGATTCACAGCTAGCCCAGTCTGTTTTTTCTTCTTCTTTTCTTTTCCTCTCATGGCAGAGAAAGCTAAGACCGACCAGTGGTGCCCAATGACTCACTCTCTCATCACCTCCACATAATGTTACACAAACACACTCACAAACAAATGAGCACAAACATGGACCAACACAATAGTGGAACAGTGCACGTATACACAAAACATCGCCACGCTAAAACAGAGTCAAGTTCAATCTCACTTTGTTTCTCAGGTGGTGACAGTGAGAGAGAGAGAGACTCACAGAGTGGGAAATGGGTGGGGGTAAGGGGAGCTGAATGTCAATACGGCCTAAATAACAGAATATCAGATATAATTGCTGTTTTCATCCCCTCACGCTGGGACCGTTCTGGTAGTTTTTTGCATAATGACGGCTGTTGTATGCACGTGTGTGTGTGTGTGTGTGTGTGTGTGTGTATGCATGTTTGTGTGTGTGCTGGGAAAGGGGTGGGTGGGAAGGGGTGTAGTGATAGGGGTGGTGGTGGTGATGGTGTTGAGTAGGGATGGGGGGTGGGGGGGTGTTGTGACAGGTGCTTGAATCAAACCAGGGGAGGTAAGGGGAGACAAAGGCTCAATTTACTAAGAGGATCCTTTAATTGTTGTATGGATAATTAAGAGAAGGGTCTTTTTTACACTCCCAACTATTTACTGCACCATGTATGCATACATCAGGAGGTAAACTGTGCCTTCACGCCGCGTGTGTGTATGTGTGTGTGTTTTGCATGTGTGTGTATTTTGCATGTGTGTGTGTGTGTGTGTCTATATGTATGTATATGTGTTTGTGTGTCTAAATGTTTTGTGTGTGAGCATGAGTGCATTTGGTGGTGGTGGTGGTGGTGGTGGTGGGGGGGGGGTGTAACCTCAACATACTAACTTACTCTTTCCGCAGCTTTTCTGCAGTTGGTAGTTTAAGACTTTTTTTTTTCCTCCACAAAAACAAAAGTGTATGGCTAATTAGCAGCAGTCATTACAGGAAGCAAGTCAGGTAATTATTTTACATCATGCTGCCGATAATTGAATGATTCTTCAGTGTCTGAAAGTCTGTTTGAAAGTATCTCTTTTTCTTCTTTCTCCCTTTCCCTTTCCTCCCACTTTCTTGCTGGTCTTTGAAGGAGATGAGAGAGCGAGAGAGACTGGGTACAGGTACTGCTGCCATATGCTCTTGAATGAAAAAGCACTTCTGTCAAAGCAAATGGATTTTTAAATATTGAAACTGCCGCATGTCTTTTTAATATGGCCATGTTAAATCTCTCTTTATTCCATCACTTTGATAAAGTCTCTCTCTCGATACCCCCCTTCTTCTTCTTCTTCTTCTTCTTCTTCTCTTTAGTTAATCTAAAGAGTTTTGAAGTGAACTTAAACTCTTTGAGAGGTTCACTACTTAAAGTTGTTATGCAACCATGCTGTGTCCTTCTTTTCTTTTCTTCTCTTTTTTTTTTAAAGCAGCACACATCCTGTTTAAGAAAGCAAACTAATCTTATCAAAATCATCAGGAAGCCGAGACTTGAGTGGAAATGCTCGCAATTCTCTGCGTACGTTACAATATCTCTAAGTTGTTTCAACCACCATTGTTCTGTGTCATTTTTGAGACTGCAATTTGGGGGGGTGGGGGGTATTGTCCTCTCCTCTTCTCGCTTTTAAAAGTTCGATACATGCATTTGGCATTTGGCTAATGTGGCACTAGATATATAGAGGTTGAAGGACAGAGACAGAGAGAGGGAGAGACAGAGAGGGAGAGAGAAAGAGAGAGAGTGAATGAAGGAGCGACACCCAAATGGGGGTGGGGTGGAGGGGGCATTATGTGCTTTAAGGCCAGGGTGCATTTATTACAGACTAATTGTGGCAGAGGAAGTGCTTTAGAGGGGTGTGCTCTGGGAGAGAGGGTGGAGGGCCTTCGGGACATAAAAGAGCATGTTTATCTATCAGAGTTTATCAGAAAACACTGTGGCAACTGCTCTTAAGATCAGAGAGAGCAAATCGGGAGAGAAGGGAAGAAAAAGGATTGAAAGATTGAGTGAGTGAGTGAGTGAGAGAGAGACGGACAGAGAGAGAGAGAGAGACATGCTAGCGAGGTAGTGTTTGAGTTGGTGCCAGCGATGAGACTGTGATTAAGGCAGGAAGGAGAAGCTTGTGAGACCTCTGACAGGGAATTTTCTGCAGGCCTTTCTGTGAACCAAGCTACTACTGCTGATGGTTGAGGTGAGTGTCCCCCTCCTTCACTGTGAAGCACTTTGGGTATCAAGATAAAGCGCTATATAAATATAATCCATTATTTTTATTTTTATTATTATTACAAAATAGCTCCCCCTCAGCCTGCCATCCATGCACACACACGCACTGGCATGTGCACAAAAATACAGGCACACACACACACACACACAGAAACACATACACAATGTTCACATGTACAAACATGTACACACATGTTCACATGTACACACACTCAGGTGTGCCCACTATGCAGGGCATAGATATACACGAGACATGCTGAACACACTCAGAATGCTACTGTAAGAATAGGCAAGAAATACTTGTGTTACTTACAATGTGTTTGTGTGTATGTGTGGGTCTGATCCCAGAGGAAAGGTTCACAGAGTGCAGTACATAAAAAAACGGTCACTGCATTAATAAATGTGTTTTTGAATGTACCTGTCTATGTGTGTTTTTATCCCTATTTCTGTTTCTGTCTGTGTGCACATGAGTGTGTGCACATGTATGTGTGTGTGTGTGTGTGCGTGTATACAGATTTCCATGTATGTCTTTGTTCAAATGTCTATGAGAGTATGCATGCATGTGTGTTTTGTAGGTCTCTGATTGAGCATGTGTCTAACGTATGCGTGTGTGTGTGTGTGCACATTCACATGCACATTAGTCGTTGAAGAGATGTTTTGGCTGTGTCTCTAGATTCCTAGCATCTGTCTACACCAGTGGTTGAGTTGTGTGCTCTCTGCCTCGGCCAACAATGCATTTCTCTCATTCCTCTCTGCCCTGTGTGACCTTCAGCATCATCACTGACTTATCTTCTACAACAAAGGGTACAGTGCACACACTCATTAAAAAGAGCAGCTTAGCCTATACATGCAAGCAAGCACACAGAGACGCTCGCAAGCATATGCATACGTGCACAAACCCACACATACACACACACACATGCACATACACACACTCAAACACGGACATACACACAAACAGCCATGCCCGCACACACCCTTAGAAATACATGGATATACAAAGATATACATGGAAATCCATACACACACACACACACACACACACACACACAAACATAGAAACAGTAATACAGATATAAAACACTCACATAGACATGTACATTCAAAAACACATTTATTAATGTAGTGACCTTTTTTTTATAGAAAAAAATGACCTCTCTGTAATGCACTCTGTGAACTTTTCCCCAAGACTCACACATACATACACACTCCTTAACCCGCAACCCCAGCATGCTCCAGCCACTACGCATTCTCAGTGGCACTCATCAATTTCACACCGCTATTGATGTTTTTCCAAAACTATATATATGCACACACATACATACACATGTCCCTACATTCACTTGCACTTGTCTTCATGCAAACGCACAAAGAAAGAAACACAATAAAAATGAGCTGCTAAAATAACATGCAATATGCACATCATCACTTTCGTATGGTGTTTCTGTTACCCTGGCATCCAGCAAGATATTTTCTTCAGGAGAAATCTCCACAATGAGCTTTGCCATCATGGGTCCTGGCCTCTCTATAATGTGATGGGAGGTCATATGTGACACCTGGAATGACAGCAGCAGCAGCTAGGTTGTCAGCTGAATGTTCCTCAATATGTAAAATGTAGAGCTGCACATGCCTGTCAAGGAGGGGAGGTCCTCAGATTTCCATCTGATTTGGTACGAAGCTAAAAGAAATGCATTTACAAAATCACAATTTCTATTTGGCCGCAAATATTTGGACTTTCTAGCCACAGGAAGCATAACTCCAGTCAGAACGTTACAAGGGGTGTCTCGGGCCTCCCAACTAATATTTTTATGATAGAAATATCTTGACATTTACCACTGCTTTGTGAAAATGTCTAAGGGGTGGCTGGATGGCTGTTTGCTAGTTGGCTGCTATCTGTGTTTGCCTCTTGACTGAGGGCTAAAGCAGCTGCAATATTTCCTATATTGCTCTGAACCCTCGACTCTCCCATACCCATGCACATACAAACACGCAAACACAGTCATGTATGCATACACAGACTCACACACTCGTATATCCTCCATGAGGTTCAACGAGCCCTCTTTACTTATGTAGCCCCCCCTAGGTAGTGAGGGTAGATGGAGGGCTGGGTACAGTTTCTGTGCCCTCTGCTATCTTCCATCACCACATCCTCTTTCCTCGCTACCCCACCTCCCTCATAATCCCTCCTCCTGTCCCTCCACCCCACCCCTTGCAACCTCCCCCACCCTATTCCCTTGCCTCTCCATATTTTCTCTCCCTGCATCTGATTAAGTTAACAATGTGGTGTTATTTGCATGCTGATTTCGCAGGTCTCTCTCGCTTCTCTCTCTCTCTCTCTCTCTCTCTCTCTCCCCCTCTTCTTCGCTCTCTTTCTCTCTCTCTCTCTCTCTCTCTCTCTCTCTCTCTCTCTCTCTCTCTCTCTCTCTCTCTCTCTCTCTCTCTCTCTCTCTCTCTCTCTCTCTCTCCTTGATTCTCTGACAAACGAGAAAGGCAGGATCAGAGTGATGTGATCGCACAGCAGCCAGGCAACGCAATCTGCCACAAAGACCAGGTGTGTGCAATCCACCTCCCTCTTAATTCCTGCCCCCATCATCTTGCTTGTTTTTATTCCGCTTTTCTTTTCTTTTTTTGCCCCCCATAGTTCTTCTTCTTCTTCCTCCGTCTATCCCTGGTGTGTTTATAAGGTTATATTATAATCAAATCTAGAACGAGGGAGGCCTGTCTTTTTTTATTAATTATAGGCTGCAGCTGATACGAATGTATTCCGAAAGCATCTTCAAAATAGGTCGCGTTACAGTTTGCTATTCTTATCACATTTAAATGTCAACACGGTGCAAAGCCCTACAAATTAGTTCAGGCAGGCTTCAACCCCCATTTAACATTTAAAACGTCATTCTGTAGGGCTGAAGAGCAATTTAAACCAGTTTACACATGCACACACACACACACACACACACACACACACACACACACACACACACACACACACACACACACACACACACACACACACACACACACACACACACACACACACATAGATACACTGATGAGCCAAAATATTATGACCACTCACAGGTAAACTGAATAACGTTGATCATCTCCAAACAAGGGCACATGTCAAGGTCTGGGTAAATTAGATGGTAAGCGAACAATCAGTTCTCGTAGTCAGTGTGTTGGATGCAGGAGGAATGGGCGGGAGTAAAGACCTGAGCGACTTTGACAAGGCCAAATTGTTATAGCCAGATGACTGGGTCAGAGCATCTCTGAAACGGCAAGGCTTGTCGGGTGGCAAGGCTTGTGGGGCAGTAGTGAGTACCTACCAACAGCGGTCTGAGGAGGGTCAAACCACAAACCGGCAGCAAGGTATTGGGTGCCCAATGTTCATCAATGGGTGAGGGCAACAGAGGCTATCCTAACTGGTCTGAACTCATAGAAGGTCTACTGTGACACAAGTCACAGAAGATTTTAATGATGGTTGCAGGAGGAATGTGTCACAACACACAGTGCATCGCACCCTGCTGCATATGAGGCTGCATAACCACAGGCCTGTCAGAGTGCCCATGATGACTCCTGTCTACCGTTGAAAGCAACTACAATGGGCACGCAAGCATCAGAACAGGACCTTGGAGCAGTGGAAAAGGTTGCCCGGTTTGATGAGTCCTGTGGATGGCCATGTATGTATGCTCCATTTACCTGGGGAAGAGATGGAACCAGGATGCACTGTGGGAAGATGACAACCCAGTAGAGGGAGTGTGATGCTCTAGGCAATGTTCTGCTGAAAAACCCTGGGCCCGGCCATTCATGTGGATGTTACTTTGACACATGTGACCTACCTAAACATCCTTGAAGATCAGGTACACCCCTTCATGGCAATGGTATTCCCTGATGGTATCTTTCAGCAGGATAATGCACCCTGCCACACTGTACTACATTGTTCAGGAATGGTTTGAGGGACATGATGTTTTCAAGGTGTTGCCCTGGCCTCTAAGTTCTCCAGATCTCAATCCGATTGAAAATCTGTGGGATGTGCTGGACCAACAAGTCCAATTCACAGCGGTGCCACCTCACAACTTAGAGGCCTTGAAAGAACTGCTGCTAATGTTTTGGTGCCAGATACCGCAGGACACCTTCAGGGGTCTTGCAGAGTCCATGTCTCAGTGGGTCAGTGCTGTTTTGGTAGCACATGGAGGACCAACAGCATATTGGGCAGGTGGTCATAATGTTTTGGCTCATCAGTGTGTGTGTGTGTGTGTGTGTGTGTGTGTGTGTGTGTGTGTGTGTGTGTGTGTGTGTGTGTGTGTGTGTGTGTGTGTGTGTGTGTGTGTGTGTGTATGTGTGTGTCTCTCTCTCTCTCTATATATATATATAGATATATATATATATATATATAGATATATATATAGATATATATATATATGATTGCCTGGTGGCCTGTCCAGGGTGTCTCCCCACCTGCCGCCCAATGACAGCTGGAAAAGGCTCCAGCAGCGACCCTGAGAGCAGGATAAGCGGTTCAGAGAATGGATGGATGGATATATTAGCAGCTGATGAGTGTGCGACACACGAAATAGGCTTGTACTGCTATATATTAAAACTTTTTCCTGTATCTGTATGTATGTATATATATATATATATATATATATATATATATATATAGCGTTAGCGCTTTGTCTTTCAAAGTTCTCATTTCAACACAGTCATTTAACTGCCAACCTTTACCTAAGAGAATTGAGTGCGCCGACAAGAGGAGGAGGAAAAAAAATAGGGGATGAGAGAACAAAAAGAGATATAGAGCAACAGAAACAATGCATTAGCTTTCATGAATAATAAATCTGGCCGTCATTCTGTGTGAGAGAGATCCAGGTTTTGAGCATCTCTGCATAAATCCACCGTCCGAATGAATAAATCAAAACTGGGGAACATTTTCTTGAAGCATCCACACTGCGCCCCAGCCTGTAACTGGTAAATAATAACAATGATATGAAACACATCTGTTTATATTTGTCACAAGCTAGCCCCTGTAGAGTAACAAAAGACAATAGGAGCCAAGCACTGTTGTTCTACTTATCGGTGGCTGGGCATACCAAATAGAGTTTACCCATTTTAAAGACACACAGACACACACACACATTTAGTCTCAGATCTGTTGATACAAACAAAACATAATAAAGCCAATAGGAATCACGTATGTAGGAATCACTTTAGTATCCTCGATAAAAATGACTGAATTATCCTTTCAATACAAAATCTGTGATGGCTTGCTATGAATCAAAAATCCCATGTATTGAAAGTGATGGATGAACATGATGGGGAAATGCAATAATATGGAATTTGTGTGCCACTGCTCACATTCTCTGAATAAAATGTTGTCTGCAGAACTTCTCTGAAAGAAACCCCGCTTCTCAAGGGTATATGTGGATTTTTCACTTTGAAGCCAAAATTGAGGAGGCACCCTGAACAATGAAAACCTCTATTTTTTTTCTACATGATGTAAAAATGTATTTCAAAAGTAACGTAATAAAACGAATCCAACTATTACATCCTTATGCAACCCTGGGGTTCAGTGAACACCCCTGACCTCATGCCCAGTGAGTCCAACATCCCTGAGGAAAACACGCATAATACATAATTGCACGGACACACACACACACACACACACACACACACACACACACACACACACACACACACACACACACACACACACACACACACACACACACACACACACACAAATACAGATGAAAGCCCCTTAACTTTCAGAGGGTATGAGACGGTAAATGGAATCTGGGATGAGGATCAACCCTAAGGAGGTGTTGGGTTTGTCAAGCTGTTTCACGCTACTAGGATGGATCAACTACAAGCCTGGGAGCCACACAAGCGCAACACACCACACACACACACACACACACACACACACACACACACACACACACACACACACACACACACGCAGCCCAGAGCCCTGGGGCAGTAGACATGCTATGAGACTTGCTTTGCCTTGTTACACTGCTGACCCCAGTTGCTCTGATGTCTGTCTGAATGTGTGAAAGGGACCGAGTCAGGCAAACTAGGCAGTCATCAAGCCTTCATCCCATTTAGATGGACAGCTGTACTCACATATGAGCTGTAAACTCTTTTTTCTTTCTTTCAATTTTCCCCCTTTTTCCCCCCTATTGTATCTTGCCAATTACCCCACTGTTTTTGAGCCCCTGGTCACTGCTCCACCTCCTCTCTGACGATCCAGGTGGCGCCCCGACCGACCAGAGAAGTGCTAGTGCAGCGATCAGTACAAATACCTCCGACTTCCCACCCGCAGACATGGCCAATATTGTCTGTAACGCGAGGATTCGACCTGGCATAAACGCATTATTATTCAGACTTCCTAAGAGTCAACATGACCTCACCCTATTTACACTCACACTGTTAGTGCTCTATCAGGTTCATCCAGTACAACAGAGTACAAACTCTACTGGTATGTGTGAATCTCTTTGACTTTTACTAACTAGAGACTCAATACCACCCTGTCTAGAAAAAGATTGTCATTAAGTGATTTGTTTTTATATTGCCAAAAAAATGGCAGGGGCTATCCATCCATCCATCCATCCATTATTCAAACTGCTTATCCTGCTCTCTAGGGTCATGGGGATGCTGGAGCCTATCCCAGCAGTCATTGGGCAGCAGGCAGGGAGACACCCTGGACAAACCGCCAGGCCATCACAGGGCCGACACAACACAAACACACACACACACACACACACACACACACACACACACACACACCACACACACACCACACCTAGGGACAATTTAGTATGGCTGATCACCTGACCTACATGTCTTTGGACTGTGGGGAGAAACCGGAGCACCGGAAACCCATGCAGACACGGGGAGAACATGCAAACTCCACACAAATGATGACCCAGGACGACCTCCAAGGTTGGGCTACCCCAGGGCTCAAACCCAGGACCTTCTTGCTGTGAGGCAACCACGCTAACCACTGTGCCATTGTCCTGCCACCGGCATCACCATGTAAAAAATAAAAAATAAAAATAGTCACACATCTCAGTGAGAGAAGGTTATAACATTATAACAGGGACTAGCAGGGACAGGCAGGGGCTCGCTGTTAAAAAAAAAAAGTTTTGTCAAGTTTTTGCAAGAGTTGGTGGTTTTTGATTCGGCAGGTAATGATGAGTTATTAGTATGTTGCTTTATAAACAGCATATATATTAACAAATCCAGTAAGGGGAGGAAGAATTCAAGATCATCCTATATTTTCGCAATTGCATCATTGTAAGTAACTGAATCCTGAGAGATAAGTAATTTGTAAGAGACTCATCCGTCTGACTAAGTCTCCCCTACCTCTGGCGAGGGCATGATTCCCTCCATCTCTCTTTCCCATTCAGCTCAAAGCGGCGTGCTCTATGGGTGTGCCTAATGTGAACGCGCTGAAATGTCAAAGCGTTATATATCCTTTTACGCACAGAGCGTCCCCTAAGGGTTTAATTGGACTATGCTGTAAAGTGAGTTTGAGAGCTGCGAGAGAGCGAGCTGAAGATGAATATGTTTCATTAGAGGGCAAACAGAGCCTGATGGCTCAAACTGGCATTGAGAGAGGAGGAAGAGTCTAATATAGATGAAAATACATTTGTCCATCCACACGACAAAGCATACAGGCGATCTGTCCACTCACTGGCTAATCACCTTCGCCGAACTTGCCAGGGTAGCAATTCGCATTGGAAATGAGTGTGCCCAGCGTGTCCTTCCCTCGCCCCTCCCTCTTATTTCCCTGCGATGCCCCCATCACACGCTTCCATCAACTGCTGCGACATCATTTATCAAACAGAGAAGAGAGGAAGTGTTAGGGAGAAAAGAAGGGGCCCGCCGCTATCCTGCGGTCTACGTTTACCAATTATCCAAGTACCTGCTGACAGGTGGGTTGTCGCAGTGTCTGACAAGCCCCAAACTCCCTCATCCGCTCACGTCCCACCCACATCCACCCCTTCCTCCCCGCTCCTTTCTGCCTGTACCCCTTGCTGTGGAGGAAGCTCTGTGTACCTCCGAACGGGAAGAGGAGGAGGACTAGTTTAAAAGTAAGAGGAGTGTTGGGCTTCGCGTCTCAGGCTTTGATTCGGGAAATGGAGAAGAGCGACTCAGAGCTTGCCGACATAGGGTTGCGGAGTTCCCCGTCTGTCTCTTTCTCTTTCCTCTCTTTTTTCGCCTACCCTCCTTCTCTTTCTCTCATATTACCTCGTGCTGGAAACGGAGAGGGAGCCTGTCCCCCCCCCATCTTTCTCTCTTAGATACTCAGCCAGCCAGCCAGCAGCCAGCCAGCGAACAAACACAAGTGAAACAAAACATAACCATAATGGCTCATTAACAGAATGGAGATGACTTAGCAGACAAAGCAGCTTCACCAGGCTGTCACCCAAGCTCCTGTGATGATGCGTCCGTACATGCGCGCCAGCGACAAGGTGGGAGACTTCCTCCCTCCCTCCCAAACGAAACTCCTGATGGTTTCGAATGCTCTGACAGCGTTTGCCGTGTCCCTGTTTGTTACGTGACGAGTCTAATGCACGCAAACAGGAGTGACAGACTGATAACTCAGCCAGAGAGGAAGAAAGTAAGTTACCTGTGTTTCTGCCTCTGAGAGAGGAGCATCTCAAAAACTGTGGTCAAGTATCGTGTGCTTGCGTGCGTGCGTGCCGTGCATGCATGTGTGTGTGTGTTGGTATGTAAAGATATCACTTTTCAGGGAACGTGCTCTTTTTACTGCAGCAGTAGAACTTGCATGCCTGATGTAAGAGTCTAGACTTGGCATATCAGTCACTGGATAACAAGGGAGAGAAGAGAGAGTGCATGCTCTCTCTCTCTCTCTCTCTCTCTCTCTCTCTCTCGTCTCTCTCTCTCTCTCTCTCTCTCTCTCTCTCTCTCTCTCTCTCTCTCTCTCTCTCTCTCTCTCTCTCTCTCTCTCTCTCTCTCTCTCTCTCTCTCTCTCTCAAGTTCTCTGAATAAATGAACAATGCTTGTGTCTCCGCTGTGTGTCATGGTGAGGAGCCTCCTTAGGACAAAAGTGGCAGCCACTCACTGACGGTAAAGATCTGCTCTGTCGTGTCGTTTCCCAGCCCATAATAAAGTGTTACAAAGTGTAAAAGGGAAGGGAGACAGTAACAGATATGTTGTTGTTTTTGGGGCTGGGGCATGGAGGTCCCTACATTAACACTTCTCCTGCTACTGATATATGTAATGAGCTAACTGAAATACCAATACTGGTTTTAATATTGTACTTATAGCATATTATGAAGAACTTGTGATTTCTGTTTCGGTTCTACTCTACTCGTGTATAACTTTTATGCGTTCTCCTATCCGCTGTCGTTGCCTCAGGTAAATCTGGGCCAGCGTGGTTTTTACAGGAGCACTCTCATGCCTCGTCGGGCATGTTTCTCCAGTTTTCTTGACTGGAGCTCGCGTGTACTGCTAATCCCATAGGCTGCCACTGACCCAGCCCAAGCAAAGCACAATCATATCTGCTCAGCAATCCTGAGTAATTAAGGAAGGCCGCACCATGCCTAAACCTCTCCCTGACACCACTGTTTTGTCTGCTCTGCTTGGAGACAAGGAGCCATAAGAGGCTTATGCCCATGTACCACTCCGTGTGTGTGTGTGTGTGTGTGTGTGTGTGTGTGTGCTTGTGTGTGTGCTTGTTTGTGTTTCCGTATATTCCTTGTGAGACTCATAAACAGTTAACAGAAGGGGATAGATAGCAATTGGAAAAAGTAGAATTAACCACTCTTTTCCGTTCTCTTAATTACCATGAGGTCCACCTTAGTATGGGCCTACTATAAATACCCTGCCGCTCCCAAGAGGCCCTGAAGATACGGCGTCTACTGCACATGTGCAAACAGTCGTGTGTGTGTGTGTGCACACGCACACGTGCATTCTCTCTCTCTCACACACACACACACACACACACACACACACACACACACACACCTCTGCAGAGCATCAAAATCTGAACTGAAAACATTTGATATTGGGCCAAACATATGCCCTTCTGTGTATTTTGGGTTCATGTTCACTTAGACAATACTGTAATAAAATGATATCTCCCAAAAAATGTAAAAAAAAAAATGATGACAGAATGGGAGAAAGGAAGAGTGTGAGCGAGAGGAGGCGATATACGAAGACAGAAAAAGAGAAGACAGGGAGCATGTGTAGATTAGCAGCGAGCGAGCATAAGAAGGAGGGCCATGAGGGATAGATCTGATGAATCCAGGTCTTAGGGGGAGTTCCAAGAGAGTAGAATAAGGTTGAACGAACCTCTATAGATCTGCATCCAGGGCAAAACTACAATACAAGTAGAAAATGTTCACAAGGAAAATGATCTGTAATTAGGACAAACAGCACTAAAAGCAAGTTCAAAGATAATTGTTTTGTGGTGTGGGGGTGTAACTGACTTGCATGGATTCCAGGACAGCGTGTGTTAAGAGAGGGCGAGAGCAAAAGAGAGAAAGATAAGGAGATGGAAACAGTTGACAGGGAGAGAGAGAGAGAGAGTGTGTGTATTTGTGCACATGCATTTGTGTGTGTGTGTGTGTGAGGGAGAGAGGGAGAGAGCGAGAGAGAGAGAGAGAGGGATAGAGAGTTTAGTAAAATAAATTGTGAGATACGTGTTGAGGAAGTGAAGCTGAAGGGATAGTGAAGCTGGAGAATCCATGAAAATAAGGAAAAAAGTAAGAAAAACGAGAAGGAAGCAAAAGAGAGTGCATCATTCATTTTGGACATGCATCTGAATGAAAGTTGTGTAAAGTTTTTCAGTCATATGTTGAAAGGGAGCGAGAGAGAGAGAGACAGAGACAGAGAGACAGAGACAGAGAGAGTGAGAGAGGGAGGAAAGGCCACTCTTCAGAACGGGGGGCACAATCTTTATTGAAGAAAAAAAAAAGAGAAACGTGTCCCTCAACATGCTTATCCTCTCACACGTCTCACCACAATGACTTCTTCTTTTGAGTCTGTCTTTCACACCACACACGCCTTTGATGGATCCTGTGCCGGTGGCAGGGAGGGAAGAAATCCTTGTAGTTGGATGGCCAGCAAGGGTGTAGAAGAGGAGAAGAGGGATGGCTGGGGTGCATGGCTAAACAAAGATATGAATTAAACTTAAAGACGTGGGTGGGGTAGTTTGTTGGGGAGCTTAACACCACTTTCTACAGCACGGCTGGGGAAACAGCTGTGTTGACTGTGTCCGCTTACCTTTAAATGAAACAAATTCAAGCAGAACACCACTGAGCTCCTAAATGACCTCTGAATATCCTCAAAGCTTGCATAAAAACTACACCACAGTCAGTATAAACGGTGCTTTGGAAATATAGCATGGCTAGTGTGCTGCAGTGGGAGTGACTATTGTGAATTTGCAAATGACTCTGAATATTTGCCTCGTTATTAATCCAACGTCATGGTAATGTTATCATGCGTGAATCATAAAACGCATACTTGACTGAAGGAAACCATCCTGGAGGGTTTTAAAAGTCACACTTTCCAGCTTTTTCACTCAAGTTTTCCACTCATGGAGCTGTACGGAGATGTAGAGCCAAGAGAAACCATCCATCCATCCATTATCCAAGCTGCTTATCCTGCTCTCAGGGTCATGGGGATGCTGGAGCCTATCCCAGCAGTCATTGGGCGGCAGGCAGGGAGACACCCTGGACAGGCCGCCAGGCCATCACACACACACACACACACACACACACACACACACACACACACACACACACACACACACACACACATTCACACCTAGGGACATTTAGTACAGCCAATTCACCTGACCTAAATGTCTTTGGACTGTGGGGGGAAACCGGAGCACCCAGAGGAAACCCGCGCAGACACGGGGAGAACATGCAAACTCCACACAGAGGACAACCTGGGATGACCTCCAAGGTTGGACTACCCTGGGGCTCGAACCCAGGACCTTCATGCTGTGAGATGACTGCGCTAACCACTGCACCACCATGCTGCGCCAAGGGAAACCTTGTTGTTTTCTTTCTGCATTCTGAACCCAGTCAGTGCACCAGCAGAGCCATCTTACTATAGAAAAAAAAAAAAGATGTGTCTTCAGCGTTAACTTCACCATGTTGCGTTGGTCAGCGGTACACATTTAGACTGTGTACCATGCAACTTAGCTTCATCTCTAAACCAAACGGCGCTGGTCAAAGGGTCCAGTAGACGACTACTGAGAAATATACACTGAATCATATTCAGCCTCAGAATCTGAAGCCAGTTCTGGCATGTCAGAAAACATAACATAATTGTCTCTTTAGCGGATGAGGACTAAAAATACACAGACAATAGCGCCGGGATGAGCAGAGGCAAAAAAAAAAGAGGGGGGGAGCGGAAGAGAGAAACTGTTTTGTCCTTCAGCGTACTGTTTTCTCTCCACTTTCCCACCCTATGCCAATGACTGCGGAATAAACGGATACATGAATTAAACCCTATTGTTTTAAAAGATCTGCTATATTTAGCCCAGGATTGTTGTTTCTTTTTGTTGGCCTCTACGCAAAGAATGCACCAGTTGTGTTTATGTGATGTATTTTTCCTTCTCGTGTTCCTTTATCCTCCATCTCCACTCGGACCTGCCATGTGAACGATGTGTCTCCTGCATGTGTTAAGGTGGTAGACACACACACACACACACACACACAGAATAGATCAGCCACGAGCTTTTTTGCAATTAGAAAAGACACAAAAAAAATAATTATTCTGCAGCGCAGACGGTTGACATATCCTGAGTTGACGATGCGCGGATCATGTGTTTAATGAAAAAGGTTAATCAGTTGTTAATCAGAGGATTAATAACTTGTTATTTTCTTTACAAAATCATTAATATCATGCCATAAATATTTTAATGTTGATGGGCCTTTTTGGGGGGGGTGTTGAAGTGGTAGGGGGTTAGCGAGGGTTGGTGGGGTATGTGCTTGGTGATGCAGGGCAGAGTGTGCAATATCCAGGCATTAATGTGCATTAATCATGCTTTGGTGAAGACAAATAAATTCATTCATGTTTATTAATACAACCTTAGAGAAAACAATACTCTTTACATTATTCACCAAGTTATTAATAAAGGATTTATGAACAGCAGGACCACAGGACAGGAACTACGAGACCAGAGAGGAAAAAAAGAGGGAGGGAGAGAGAGAGAGAGAGAGAGAGAGAGAGAGAGAGAGAGAGAGAGAGAGAGAGAGAGAGAGAGAGAGAGAGAGAGAGAGAGAGAGAGAGAGAGAGAGAGAGAGGAGAGAGAGAGAGAGAGAGAGAGAGAGAGAGAGAGAGAGAGAGAGAGATATGGAGGTCAGAGGCAAAATGCCAGGGGCAAAAGTTCATTAACGTTTAGGATGGGGCACAAACGTTTAGGGAGGGGATAAAATGTGTGTGTGGTGTGTGTGTGTGTGTGTGTGTGTGTGTGTGTGTGTGTGTGTGTGTGTGCAAGTTCGCTGGGCATTGTTTGGAAGCTGGGGGTTAAACAGATTTTTTGTCCTTACTCTTTTTTTTCTTAACAAATTACCCTACCCGTTTGCTAATCAAAGCAAAACAAATATTGCTTTTCATTCGCTCCATTTGTTTGAATGAACATACAGACGTTCCCAAAATACTCATTCCCAGCTCAGATGTAATTAAATTGTGCCTTTAGTGAAAACATGCAGTGGTACTCCAATTAGTTGTGTTTTTGTGGTC